>NC_142356.1:12660030-12915030 GCF_059441175.1 Urocampus carinirostris
GACAAAAGAAACTAAATATAAATAAAATGACTCAATTTTGTGCAAGCTTGGGGAGTAACGGAATACATGGAACGGCAAAAATGATGTTGGCAAGCTGTTTGGATTTTTTTTCATTTTGTTTCTGTCGCATTTGATGTTCGTTTTGCCGGAGATCAAAGAGATCAAAGCCAGGAGAGAACGCTTACCACGTGTTGTGAGTCATCATTTGATTCATATTTAATTTCTTTTGTCTTTTATAAGCATATTTGGTATTGGAGTAATCCAAAGGTAATTGAAAGTAATCCAGTTAAAGTAACCCTACCCAACCCTGGATAAGAATGTGTAGGATTTTGTTACTCTTAACAGTTGTACATCCAACTGTACATAGGATTTTGTACATCTAGATAAAAACTAATCCCCTTAAATCTATATTTATTGTGATTTGGATTCCGATTTACATTTTCTTTTCAACTAACCAACAGCTCAAATTCACATGAAACCCTTAAAAATGTATGAAGAGTGATTTCTAGCGTTCAAATTTAGCAAGACCACCATGAAGCAAAGAACAGAGGCACTA
This sequence comes from Urocampus carinirostris, assembly GCF_059441175.1. Lineage (NCBI taxonomy): Eukaryota > Metazoa > Chordata > Actinopteri > Syngnathiformes > Syngnathidae > Urocampus > Urocampus carinirostris. Next base: position 12,660,587 of record NC_142356.1, read on the forward strand.
TGATAAGGAAAACCACAAGGACATTTAACTCCACCCAACACAAGTTCTGTGTTATAGTTAATCAAATATTTGAGCAAATGGTAATACAAAACCATTTCCCGGCGACTATATATTTTGACCATTTTTGTTTGAGGGGTGGATGAAGAAGCCAGATGGGCCGCATGTGACCCATGGGCCATAGTTTGCCCACCCTGGATCTGGGTGCTCAGCACCCCAAAAGCTCTGAACCTAAAAGCGCCCCTGCTGTCAGCAGATTTTATTAGCAGGGCCTTAGCACTGGGATTTTTGGTGTGATTTACCTGTTCTGATGCACCTGTAGGGGGCGATGACGTTTCACATACACCATACAAAGCGATGTAATAGCAGCGGCCTCATTTTGAAGCTTATTTAATTTTTTTCCCTCAATGCGTGGTCTGTCGAGTCAGACTGTTCTCACCATCCTTCACCTCTGCTTATCTGAGATTTTTCTTTGCCTGCCACCTCGGGTCTTGACTAGAACTGTGCCTGTGTACTTCCATTTCCTCACTATGTTCCTCACAGTGGAAACTGACAGCTGAACTCTCTCAGCTAGCTTTTTGTATCCTTCCTAAAGGTATTCAAATCACTAAAACAACAAGGGTGCCCAAATTTATTCACCTGCCTACTTTTGTTTAGGTAATTATTGCACATTTTGTGTGAATCCTATGAACTTCATTTCACTTCTCAGATATCACTGTGTTTGTCTGCTATATGATATATTTAACTGAAATTGCTGATCCGAACATCCAGTGATTTATAAAGGAAAATCTTGAAAATGATCAGGGGTGACCAAACTTTTGCATACGACTGTATGTGTATTATTTACCCTCATGTAGGTTTTAGATGAGGAGATGGCGTAGTTTGCAATAGTCTTTGATCTGTGCAGCCCTTTGAGACTCTTTGTGATTAAAGGCTATACAAATAAACATGACTTGACTTGACTGCCCGGAAACATTATATGACGTGTATTTCGAGCATTTGCAAGCTCGTCACGCATCATTCAAGCATCTTCCTGACCTTGAAAACACAACTTTGAAATTCAAGGATTTCAAGCACCCATACGAACCCTGCTTTTAGCAAAAGTCTGTTTTTGATGAGCTCAAAAGAAAACACTTTAACAAAAATTGACTTACCTCATCAGTGGCCTGGAACCAATCCTTTGCACAATCATCACCAGGTATTGGACATTCATGTCCAGATTCGACTTCACATTCATCCGACACCACATTGCTTTCCTTCCTCAGTGCGACTCGGTAATCCTCACGGTATTTACCCTCACACTCCTCGGTACGTGAAAGTGTCCCATTGAAGGCTTTAGTCTGCGTTTTTGAATTTTTGGAGTCGTTGGTTGCTGCCTTATGGATGGTTTGGAGGTTTTTGCCCAGTCTCCTGACAGGTTTCAGAACCAGAGCTACTTTGACAGCACCAGCAGATCGGCTTTGCCTTTTATTGCCGAAAGATGCGTTCACTTCCTCTCTATGACGAGCAGACGTTCTTTCAATATGTGAAACTGATTTATTCTGCAAAAAAAAAAAGAAAAGTAAACGTTAGCAACACATACAGTGCGATGTGACTAACCGATATATCGCTGGTTTTTAGTACATTTTTTGTTACGTGCCAGACAAAGTACCAGTAGTTGCAGTAGATTCTCAGAAAACAAACGAGACCCAGCATTCATAATCGGCACGCTCTGAAAACTGTGCTTCAAAGAATAGCAGTGTGGCAATCTCTGAGTTCATCAATTTTGGGAAAAAAAACAGAACAAAAGAGGTGTGAATCAGGTGTGAATGGGAATGTGCCTATTTAAGGCTGAAGAAACCAGCACAGGTTGAACATGCATTTGAGGAAAATGGGTCGTTCAAGACATTGCTGCGAAGAACCGGGTTCTTTAATTGAAAAGTTGGAAAGGGAAGAACCTATACATGTGCAAAAAAAGTGTTGGCTTTTCATGTGAAATGATTTCCAATGCCTTAAAATGGGTAGAAAAGCCAGAGACACATGGAAGAAAACAGAAGACAACTATTAAAATGGACTGGAGAATAACCGGAATGGCAATGGCTCAGCTCCGGGACCATCAAACACAGTCTGCAGTTACCTGAAAGTGTGAAGCAAATCTATTTTCAAGAACCCCGCGCAAAGTCCCTCTGTTAAAAAAAAGGCATGTGGAGAAATGTTACAATTCGCCAAAGAACATATCAACCGGCCTAAAGAAAAATGGAGGAACATTTTGTGGACTGATGAAAAGCAAAATTGTCCTTTTTGGGTCCAAGCGCCATAGACCGTGTGTGAGATGACCCCCAAACTCTGAATTCAAACCTTAGTACACATTGAAGACAGTGAAACATGGTGGTGCAAGTATCATGGTCTGGGCATGTTTCTCATACTCTGGTGTTTGGCCCATTTATTGCATAGCAGGGATCATGGATCAGTTTGTGTATGTCAAAATACTTGAAGAGGTTATGTTGCCTCATGCTGAAGAGGACATGCCTTTGAAATGGGTGTTTTACAAGACAATGACCTCAAACACACAGGACATGGGCAAAGTCTTGGTTCCAAACCTATAAAATTAAGGTTTTTCGGTTTTTGAAGCAAAACCAAGACATTTAAATGAATTGACATTGAAGACAGTGAAGCATGGTGGTGCAAGTATCATGGTCTGGGCATGTTTCTCATACTCTGGTGTTTGGCCCATTTATCGCATAGCAGGGATCATGGATCAGTTTGTGTATGTCAAAATCCTTGAAGGGGGGGGGATTTTGTAAGGTTTATTGTTCTATATTCTTTATCAATTATCCATTATCCGTTATCGGTCAAATCATAATACGCTACAAAGCCAAGGAGCCGGGACACTTGCTCTCAGCCAAGAGGCTGAGTCAAGGTCCTAGCCACAGCCCGTACAACAAAGAGCTATACGGTTATGTTGCCTTATGCTGAAGAGGACATGCCTTTGAAATGGGTGTTTTACAAGACAATGACCTCAAACACACAGGACATGGGCAAAGTCTTGGTTCCAAACCTATAAAATTAAGGTTATCCAGTGGTCAGCCCAATACCCAGATCTCAATCCAATCGAGAACCTGTGGGGTTAAAACACAAATGCTGTTTGTGAAGCAACACTAAGACATGTAAATGAATTGTGGAATGTTTTTAAGCAATCATGGAGTGAAATAACAACTGACTCTATGCCACACAGATGTGAAGCAGTTATAAAAAAACTAAATCCTAGCTTTTTTGGGGGAAATACAAAATAGTTTTGAGTTTGTACAATCAACAGCAGACACTGCTATTTTTTTTAAACACACCCCTTTGAACTATTTGCCCAATTGCAAAGCCTTCTGAGCGTGCTTATCATGACTGCTGGGTCTTGTTTTCTGAGAATCTACTGCACGTACTGGTAACTTGTTTGGCATGTAACAATAAAACATATACTAAAACCTGAGATATTCTGGTTAGTCACATTGCACTGCTAATATTTTTAACAGTACTGTATGTAATTAGATACAGCAGTGGTCCGCAACCACCGGTAGGGAAGAAAGTAAAACAAATGCCTTATTTTTTGCTTATAAACTTGAGTATGACCTACATTATTTTTTTCATACAAAAAAAAACCCTTAAAGTTTGTGTGCTCATTGTACATGCTGTTTTACGGTAACATATTACCATATTACCATATAGGGTTCTATGAAATGAAATGAAATGATCTGCATTTATATAGCGCTTTTCAAGTCAATGACTTCCCAAAGCGCTTTACAGTGTGCTCCACATTTCCCAATAGCGGCCTTGCAGCCATGTAAGGCGCTAACCTGCTTATTGTGGGCATTAGGGATTCAGTGTCTTACCCAAGGACACTTCGACATGTAACACGGACGAGCCGGGATTCGAACTGGGATCCCTTGATCCCAAGACGAGCGCTCTACCTCCTGAGCCACTGCCGCCCCTATCTATCTATTTGCACTCTTCATTTTTACTTTACAGTGGAACCTCAGTTTTCGAACGCCTCTAGGTTCGAACAAATCGGTGTCCGTCCAAAAATTTCGAGAAATTCTTGCTTCGCTGTTCGGTCAAAAAATCGGAGTTCGAACGCCGGTAATGCGTGAGTGCCTACGCTAGGGTGCGATGCTGAGCGGTCAGTGCAAGCAGCAAAGTTGCTACAGGTGAAAAAAGAAAAGTAGTGCGTACAACTATTGCATTTAAGAAAGAAATAATAGCCAAATATGAAGGAAGGACCGCCTTCTGCTGACCACCACAAAGGTAAGAAATCCTATTTATAATTATTTTCTTTATCCTTTTTATTTTTATTTTTACACGTTCATGTTAGCGTAATCTTTTGTACGGAAGATTACGATAGCGCGAATGTACGATTAGCCTGGGTTAGCTTTATGTTTACGTTAAACATTCAAGGTAAAGATTCAGGGTGTTGGAACGGATTAAAACGATTTACATTATTTTGAATGGGAAAAATGATTTCGGTAAACGAACAAATCGGTTTTCGAACAGGGTTCTGGAATGGATTATGGTCGAGAACCGAGGTTCCACTGTATTTTAATTCATTGATTTTATTACGTTTTATCTGTGGTTTTAATGCATTTTAAAAACCACATTTTAAATTTTCAATGTCTTTTCTTCTATGTTTTAATTGTAATTGTGTGTGTTTTAACGTGTCTCTTTGCCATTTCTGTAAAGCACTTTGAATTGCCTTGTGTATGAATTGTGCTATACAAATAAACTTGCCTTGCCCATAGGAACAATGATCGATCAGCAACCACATGATGAAGGTTCTGTATCTGAGTCAGATCAGGAGGCTTCTCCTGCTACTGCTAACCATAGAAACCATTTTATCTGTTTCATATATAGGAAGCAAACCACTACCCAACCCCAAAAAACAGCCTGGAAAGGTATGGGCACTGTCAAGCTGTACTTGCCCAACATACCACAGGAAGTAGTGCCCCTTGAACTGAGGTGGTTAAGGGATCCATGAACCGTAATACTTTTAACACAATACCAAAATTAAATTTACAATGTGTTTATTCAATGTCCCTTAAAGTCCGATTCATCGCCAGAAACACCTAAGAGTTGTTTCCCTTGTTATGTTTTTTTGCGTTTCGGTACATTTGGTTGGTTGGATCCCTTAACCACCAGTGTTGTAGTTCCTGTAGTGTGTCTTGGGCAGGTACGGCCTGGTGGTTCCCATCCATCTCCAGGCCAACATATGTTTCAACCCGGTCTCGAACCGGGAACCTTACGCGTGATAATACAGTACCATGACTAAAAATTAATGTTATAATGAGATGAAACCTAATGCCTTTTCCTATGTCATCTAAATCTCTAGTAATTACACAATTAAGACTTATGATTTACGGTAAATTCCGGACTATAAGCCGCTACTTTTTTCCCTAACGTTCAACCCTGCGGCTTATTTAGTGATGCGGCCAATTTATGTTATTTTTCTAACAGCCGCCAGCGGCGCTCGGGTACCAAAGGTAAGATTTAGACCGGTGGAATATATGCGCCGAGGAAGACTGCAACTTCTTGGCTTGACTAGCGGCGAGAAATCTTTCGCTAAAACTGCCCGCATGCGAAAGGCAACTTTTTCGCAAGTCTGCCAGTGGATCCTGACAGCGTGGGGCAGCATCAAAAATCCACCATCACCAACGGGTTGCGAAAAGCCGTGACGGAGAGGAGGGCACACCAGCAACAGTGACCGCGCGAGTGAGGCTGCGGGAGAGTGGGACGACGTCTATATGACACTGTTTCTTTCCGACACTGAGGAAGACGACTTTGATGACTTCAGTTATAAGGAGAATGATGAGGACGGTTTACCGTGATTTTTACAAGTACGGTATGTTTTTTTAACAGACCCGTTTACTGTGTTGCGAGCGTGTTGCTAGCGTGTTGCTACCATTAACTGCCCTGTCAGGCACCGTTTGGGATGAAAGTTATATTATTATTGTTATTAAAGCTTTGAAAACTCTCTCGGTGTACCGTTTTTCTTTGTAAATATGTGTAACCCATGTATAATATGTATTTGCACCTGTATATTTTTGTAATGTATTTATTTGAGACACTTATTCTGATGTTTTGCGAATTAAAAAAGATTTGCGGGCTGACGGGAAGTGGGGTAAAGGTGAGTGAGAACTGTTGTCGCGGCGGACAATAGTGGCTATATATTTTTCCCACCCTTACCTTTAGAAATATAGCCTTTTTTTTCCTTGGATTATTTTCAACAAGTACCCGGACTCTGCAGGTCTCCATCAAACCTTAAGTACCGGTATCATTTTCTGTTCATTTTGCCGGCTGTGATTTTTGGACTGTGTACTTCAATGAAGGACATTTAGTTTCAACCGCGCGACTTGAAGTCGGGTCTGGATAAATGTAATGTTTGTGTTACAATTTTTTAACGTGGGCGCATGCGGCTTATTTACAGGTGCGGCTTGTGTATGTACGAAATCGGTTTTCCTCTGAAAATGTGGTGGGTGTGGCTTATAATCAGGTGCGCCCTATAGTCCGGAATTTACGGTATATTTGTGTTGTTATTGTTATTAGCACTAATATTATTGTATATATAGAATATTGTCAGACTTTAAACCAGTCGGTGATACAGAAAAGTGTTGGGGACCACTGAGGTACAGTGTACATAAATCAGAACCAAGGTACCTGACTAGGATGCTTTGGTGGTAATCTGGTGGGCCGTGATCCAACTTTCGACTTGATGTTTTTAAAGTCCAACTTGTATATCCTATTTTCGACACCATTCCCTATTTTGGGGGCAACGGCCATGTCTGGTTTGCATTTTGGTTTGCTGGGACCGCTGTTGAGTGTTGGGATCCTGACATCTGTGCTATCTAGTAAACCTGGAATGTTTTTGGGATCTTGGACCAAATTGACTGCAGGGGGAGTGACAACTGGGTGGGTGGTGTCACTCAAATCCTCGGAGGTGTTGCTGAGTAAAGCCAGAGGACATGTTATCTGTACTGCTGTGCTGGTTCTCTGAACATCAATGTCTGAGCTGATTGAGAAAAACAAAGCTTCGTCTTCATCATCGTCGTCTGCTAGAAGTTCCGTTGCTTCAGAGTCTGTAGTCGATGAGCCGAGTTGTTCTCCGTTTTCCGTGTTGTCATTAGAATCGGATGTCGGAGATAAGGGAAGAGATAGGTTGTCGTTGTCGTTTTCGATTTCTTGGTGTTCTCCAGCGCTGGCGTCGTGGTAAACGGATGTTGGGTTGTCGTATGATTCGGAGATTTCGTTTTTTGTTTGGCTTTTCGTGGAACTTCCATCCATATTTTTGTTGAGCATACTCTTAGCATCTCTGTTGGGAACGACATCCTCCGCTATTTCTTTTGTTTCAGTCAATAAGCTCGTAGAGAGAGTGACTTCCATCATGTCTTGTGGACTGTCAGTACTTCCACTGTTGATGCTGTCCCGACTGCAGAATGACTCAGGAGAAGATTCGCCCGAGCAGAAAGAAGGCGAGCACGGTGACAAGGAAATTGGAAAAGCATTTCCATTGTGGTCTCCTGCACTGTGAAGTGAAAGTCTCATGCTTTTTTGTTCATCTGTGACATTCATCTTACTGTGCGGACCAATAGGTCACCCTACCATCCCTACAATAGATTTTAAATTGAACAAACAGAAAAGAACCTGAGCATCTTCAGACTCTACAATAGTCGCTGATCGAATGTCCAATCCATTGTAAGGACTCAGAAGGTTTGGATCGTCATTCTAATTGAATAATGGATGCGTGTTATAGCTTCGATGTCACACCAAAACATCTGAAAAAAAGCAGAGGAAAGGAAAACAGTGTTAACAGATTAAGTATGGGGATTACATACTCATAAAGCATATGTGTCAAGCTCAAGGCCCGCGGGCCAAATGTGGCCCGCTATCAGGGTTGGGTAGGGTTACTTTAACTGGATTACTTTCAATTACTTTTGGATTACTCCAATACCAAATATGCTAATAAAAGACAAAAAACTAAATATGAATACAATTCCTAAATTTTGTGCAGGCTTGGGGAGTAACGGAATACATAGAACGGCAAAAATGATGTTGGCAAGCTGTTTGGATTTATTTTCATTTTGTTTCTGTCACATTTTATGTTAGTTTTGCCAGAGATCAAATAGATCAAAGCCAGGAGAGAAAGCTTACCACGTGTTGTGAGTCATCATTTTATTCATATTTAGTTTCTTTTGTCTTTTATTAGCATATTTGGTATTGGAGTAATCCAAAAATAATTGAAAGTAATCAAGTTAAAGTAACCCTACCCAACCCTACACACCATACAATTTTATGTGGCCCGCAAGACAATGCTGAAATAAGCACAAGAGAAAATTGAGCATCAAACAAAGACCTGTAGTTTTTAATCTATCTATCTACACTGGTCATATCCCTCGAGACGGGTGACCGACAGCAAGACAACACATACAAAAATAAAGAAAATAAAAGAAAATTAAAAAAGAAAAAGATAAAAAGGGAAAAAGTAGCAAAAAACACACACACACACACAAGTTTTTGGACCATGGCCTACCCACATGTCCAAACACCCAAACATGTTAAGAACCGCGGCATCCAAGTTGGTCATGCTTTCGTCCCTCCAAATGAAACAGGACACAAGAAAGCGACTATGTCACTCGGGTCAGGGTGACACAACACACTTCTGTTCAACAGCAGGGCCCGACAGCTTTCACTGGTTTACCCCTGCCGCAGTAGTAGTAGTAGTTTTTAATAAGTCTATTAAATAATGCCAAAGCCAGGCGCCACTCGCAAAGTGCTTATTGCAGCTGTATTTGTTGACTATTTTCAGGTTCAATGTGATGTCAGGTTGAAATAAGAGACTCTTTTTGAGTTACAAAACAAGAAAAGTGAGCATAAAACACAAGGCGATTGCACTCTTAGATTACCATGAAACAAATTCCAAGGACTAAAGCGTGAGTGCCTATCTTATTCCGTTACAAGGATTCTGATAGAGGATAAAATAAATCACGTGCACGTAAGAGGCATTCTGAGTGGACGATTTATTTGGTTACATGGTGTGATATACACTACTGGCCAGTAGAGGGCATTCTAACCCAACAATAAACATGAAAAAAACTCAGGTAAAATAGTGTTGTAGACCGCCCACGATATTAATTATTATTAACAACATACAGTGGAACCTCGGTTTTCGAACGCCTCTCAGTTCAAACAAATCGAAGTCCGACCAAAAATTTCAGCAGTCTACCCCGTTGTTTATTAACAGATGAACATGATGCCCTAGGGGTGCTTGTAGCGAAGTGGATGACGTCACGCCAGTCCAAAAGTTCGACATCCCTGCGGCAGATAGAAAACTTTTCTTTGTGAAAATCCAGGGATACACCACCTCGTGTTAGCAAGTCCGCCTCCTCTCCGATTCCCCCCGGCTTTCGTGTCTCTGTTTAGCGGCGTTGAAGCCGGATTGCTCCGGATAGCTCCGGGTGGCTACACGTTAGCGTACGGAATGCTAAACGTGAGCCACGTTTCCGCAAAACACAGCAACTGCGCTCCCTGTGCGCTTCGATGTTTTCCACCAGCACTCGATGATCTTATTTGGTCGTGAGTTCGCATTTACCATGATTACGGATGGTACCGAAGACTTATAACGCCGCTAGCCGCTTCGCTAGCTCCGGCTCTTCCTCCACGATCACGCCGGCACGAGAATTCTTCAGGGCAAGGAGTTGAAATTCCTTAAATACACGCATTTCTTGTGCGTTAAAACCCATGTCCATAGGATAGAAGTAATCCATAGTGTAGTTGTCAAAACGGGAAGAAAAAACACAGAAGATAGGAGCAGACAGCCGCTCGTGGCAGCGCCGCTTTGATCTCTGGTTGAGATGGTAGAGCATACTCATGGAGACTAAAGGATAGTCTTTAACACAGGAAGAGTTTCCATCGGATGATCCGTTTTTCTCTCACAAGTTTCCTGTCGATTTTCAGCTATACAAGTATGATGTTTAAACTAAAGTAATCCAGATTGAAATAGGATCAGGCTCTTTAAAAACGTCTGCCCTTGGCATGAAAAGAGGTCTCACTACCGGAAGAAGCTTAAACCAATTAGTGTGTCAGTTCACGTGACATCTCTATCAGCTTTTCTCTGTGCAAAGAGTTTGGACAAGCCTTTGTGCAAAGCGCAGTGAGTAACCAGCAAATTAAGGTCAAGAAAACAGCACATTTGCTAGCTTCAATCAATCAAAAGGATGCCTTCATTTAAGAGTTTTCAAAAATATCAGTACGTATTTTAAGTTAGTCGATGTTTTTTGGGGGGCACACCTTCGTTAAAGGGACTTGTGGACTTGCACTGAAAGAGAGAGAAAGAGCGAAAGATGCATCGTTTAGGTGATATGACCAAAGGAGCGGGACAGAAACTCTTCTCAGCGAGATGCAAAGGAACGCAGAGCAGGTGTCCGGTCACAGTACAGTATAACTGTCATGGTCGCCGTGGCGACCGGTCTGCCCTGCCCCCTGGGCACCAGCTGAAGCAGATCAGCTAATTGCGTGGCTGCTATATAAGGTTGGGTGGTGGGTATTGCGGGTGTTGGCTCATTACACCTTTTCTGTTCTGTCATGCCTTGTCCTGTTTAGTTTAAGTCGGAGGAAACCTGTACCTGACTATTCTGAGTGTAAGAATGTTTTTGTTCTGTTTTGTCCCGGAGTTTTTGGACAACTTTTATTTTGGTAAATAAAAGCTTTGATCGTACGCAATTGAGTTCTCCCTTCCTGCCTCCTGCCTCCGTTCTGGTCCGGTCACCTCTTCCATCCCGTGACAATAACTTATGCTTGTCACGAAGCAGGTCGGTAAGCAGGACGTTGGAACTCATTTGCGTAGACGATCTGTCACTTTATTTGAGAAAAAAAAGTTGTCTAACACACAAACGGACCAAAAACAAAACAAAGCAGGCTCAAATGCCGGCGAAACTACAGACTAGGCATTTAACGGGATTAAACAGAACTTGCAGGAATCTCTCAGAATGTTACACCGGAGTGCAACAAAGTCCAACAAGCAAAACGAGAATAAACAAGTATCAACAAGTTTTTAACAAGGGTAAACAATTATCGGGCCAAGGGCAGTTCCAAAAGGGGCGTTTAAGTACCCATAGGAGTATTTAGGAAATGCAGGTCAGCCGGTGTCAAGGGGCGGGGCCAGCTGGGCGCCATGACAACCGTGCAGGACATGACAATGCTATGATATGGATTTGCCAATCAGCATCAGGGATCTCAAGCCAGGGGTGCTGGCAAATTGGCATGAATCTTGGCTGTCCGAAACGTTCCTCCGTCGTGTTGGAAGCATTCGTTTTTATTAGTTTGTTTGTTATTTATCTTTTTTTTTAATTGAACGGCAACTCGGCCTGAATCTTGGTTCCCAGAACGGTTCCTCGGTCGAGTGGGAAGCATCGTATGTTTTTTATTTTCATTCAATCTTTTTTTTTACGCGAAAGGGGGAACCAGCGATACCTGAAGTTGCGTGGGGTCTCTGTATGTGAGTTTCCTCATAATAAGCATCCGAATGATGCAGTGAAAAAAACAAAAAAAATAATAGTAATTGAAAATGAACAAAATATTTTAAAAGTGAAATTTCAAAAAGTATACTTTTGTCATGATGAATGATTAGTTTCACCTGTGCCCGCTCGTTTGGTGCCAGCCGCTGCGAGCTTCCTGATTGGTTCCCAGTCCTACTTAAGCTCAGTCCTTTCACTCGCCTGTTGTCAGTCCGTCTGCGAACCTGTTTCTACAAGGCAAGCACTTTGACTCTGACTTCCGTCGGTCCCGCTTTTTGCACCCGTTTTCCACCCATCCGTTCCGGATTTCCCCGTGTCTCCGGCTACAACCTGTTTTTTGATCCCGACCACGTTTTGCTCTCCCGTCCCGGCTAACGACCCGTTTTTGGCCCCGAGCACGTTCTGATCTTCCGTCCCGGCTTAGGACCCGCTTTTGATCTCGACCACATTTTGCTCTCCTGTCCCGGATATCGACCTGTTTTTTTGTCCTCGACACCACGATCTCCCGCTCCAGAAGGTCCGCTTCCGCATTCGGAACACATTCAGATTCTGTGAGCGGCTTGCTTCCCGCGTCCAGCGAGCACCTGGTCGCTGGAGCTGACTTTCCTGTATATTTCAATAAACTTGGGAGTAAACGTTACACGATTGGGTCTGCCTTATGTTCTGGACGTGAAAACTTTCACTTGAAATGAACTCAAAACAATAAATCGCTACATGGAGAAAATATGTTATATTGGTCCGTAGCATATGCACATACCTAGAGCTCTTTCCTCCCACAAGACCAGCAAAATAGCAGCAGGCTCACCTTTTTATCATTGAAAAATTTGGCAAGCACACCACTGCGTCACATTTGTAGGAGCACTTCTGTAGTCAGCACAAACGCAGCTAAAAGAAGGAGAGGCAATGCAGTTTTTTTCTTCAGAGCACATCCAAAGAAATAGTAGTTGGCAAAGAAATAAGGGAATTCTCAGTCACTCGCAACAATGTGTGTGTACACGTGACTGACCAAACACAATTTTAGCACATCCAAGGTCAGATATATTAACATTAAGAGTGTAGTTAACAGGGAAATCAGTCATGACTGTCACGGTTGCCATGGCGCCCAATTGGCCCCGCCCATGTGGCGCGAGCTGAAGCTTGTTGACGGATTGGCTCCCTGTCAGTATTTAAACTCTGTCCTGTCAGTCCCCTTTTGTTGGTCCGTCTGCGAATCTCTGTTTTTACACGGCAAGTCCTTTTTCGCCTATCCTGTTTTTTGCTCCTGTTAGTCTCCCATTACGATCTGTTTTAAACTCGACCACGTCTGCTCTCCCATCCCGAATTACGACCTGTTTTGATCTTGACCACGTCTGTTCTCCAGCCCCGAATAACGATCCGTTTTTTGATTTTGACCACGTCAACTCTCCTCTCCTGGCTTTCGACTTGTTTCTGACCCTGATCACGTTTTTGCTCTTCTATCCCGGCTACAGACACGTTTTTGTCCGTTCCGGACAACTCCATCGCTCGCCACAGAAGTCCCACTTCCGCGTCTGAGCAACCTACTCCCCGCGACCAGCGATCTCCGGATCGTGTGTACGCTCCTTTCCCTTCTTCCCGATTGAACTGTGAGAAACGTTACGCGAGTTGGTCTTGTTTCCTTTCTGGTCCTGACACTGACAGATTTGTGACAGGTTATCGAACCTAATCCAAAGAAACGACAATGGATTAACCTATTAATGCAAATGCCAGTTTTAATAGCTAGTTCCATCTACAAACAGAATTGTACGTGGTAGTTTCACCACACAGAAATTGTAAACGGTGGTTGGGCTTCTACCCATGATGTAAGGTGCACAGTATGGGGATGGGCAGGCCAATCTCTGAGTAAAGGTTTTAATTTTTGAGACATGGAATTTCACGAGAGCTTAGACTATTATTTAGTAGTTTTGCTATCTTCAGACGAGTAACTGTAATAGTCATCCATATCAGTAGGTGGCAGTAGATTTCTATGTACCTTTTTTATACTAAATATCTGTTCATGATGTAGCACAGTACATTTAATAACTTAATTTGTTTAACAAAGCGGTTTAAGATTGCACTGTAAAAAATCAAAACATAAAGCACATCATTCTTTTTATTTTAAGTATTAGTTTCTTATTTTTATATACTAATTATCTGCATTTGAGGTAGTACAGTGAAATATTTGACATAACTTTTCAAACATTTTTGACGGACGGTGTGCCCCGGAACTGTTTTATAAATAAAAGTGTAGCTTGGTTCAAAAAGGCTTGAAAAACACCGGTCTAGCCCTTTACAATGTGCTTCACACTTATCCATCAACACAACGATAGCGCCGACAGCCCTACCTGCTTATTGGGGGCATGAGGGGTTTTAACTTGGAGGAACCGGGAATTCAACCCTGGATCCCAAGAGGAGCGCTCTACCTCTACCTCCTGGGTTACTGCCCCACCAAAGGTGGGTAGAGTAGCCAAAGATTTTAATCAAGTAAAAGTACTGGTAGTCAAGACCAGAACGAAAACAGGACCCACTCGCGTAACATTTCTCACAAGTTTTATTAGAAGACAGGGAGGGAGTTGCGCCCACGATCTGGGGATTGCTGGACGCGGGAAGCAGGTGGCTCTGAACGCGGAAGTGGGACTTCCGTGGCGAGCGATGGCGGTGTCGGGAACGGAAAAAAACGGGTCAGTAGCCGGGATAGAGCAAAAACGCGGTCGGGATCGGAAACAAGTGGAAAGCCAGGAGAGGAGAATAAATGTGGTCGAGATCAAAAACGGATTGTTATTCGGGATGGGAGAACAGATGTGGTCCGGGATAGAGCAAAAACGCGGTCGGGATCGGAAACAAGTGGAAAGCCAGGAGAGGAGAGTAAATGTGGTCGAGATCAAAAACGGATTGGGGATTGCTGGACGCGGGAAGCAGGTCGCTCTGAACGCGGAAGTGGGACTTCCGTGGCGAGCGATGGCGGTGTCGGGAACGGAAAAAAACGGGTCAGTAGCCGGGATAGAGCAAAAACGCGGTCGGGATCGGAAACAAGTGGAAAGCCAGGAGAGGAGAATAAATGTGGTCGAGATCAAAAACGGATCGTTATTCGGGATGGGAGAACAGATGTGGTCCGAGATCCAAACAGGTCGTAATTCGGGACGGGAGAGCAGACGCGATCAAGATCAAAACAGATCGTTACGGGAGACAAACAGGAGCAAAAAACGGGCGAAAAAGGGCTTGCCGTGTAAAAACAGAGTATCGCAGACGGTCCGACTCAGAGTTTAAATACTGACAGGGAGCCAATCTGTCAACAAGCTGCAGCTGGCGCCACACGGGCGGGGCCAATTGGGTGCCGTGGCAAGTAGAAGTAAAAGTGGTCATCCAAATACTTACTTGAGTAAAAGTGAAAAAGTACTCAAGTACTGAGAAACTGTTGCAACGTCGTTTTTATTGATTTTTTTTTTAAACAACCAATCAGATCATCAAAGTCTACCCAATCCACAAAAAAATACATTTATTTCAAAAGTAGATTAAACTATGCTCCAGCACTTCATAGAAAAGGTCATTTTCATCCAGTCTGTTCAACTTGAAAGTCAACAGAAGGTATGGCAAACAGACTCTGGATCCAGATCCAGACTTTCTGTTCTCAGGTGGGATCAGTATAAGAATGTCAACTCTGAATGTTTGGCTTTGCTTCTCAGTATTATGCTTTATCATTCAGCCTACATTAATAACCTACTCTATATATTATAATCATGGATAAAAAGGGATCTTTTGTAAACTCTACACATTTCTTTACAAACAATAGGGAAAAAGTGTTTCGGGTTTAGCATTGAATGTGTTAACTGGTTTATTTTAACAGTGGGGTGAATGCAGTTTTATGTCATGATTACTGATTCGGGGCACCTGCGGCTGATTGGCTGTTGGACTCCCGTCTTCCGAAAAGAACTCGTCAGACTGTCTGCAAACCTATGCTCTCAGCTAGGCAAGCTTTTGTACTCTCCGACACTATACTGCCCTGTTTTGCCTGATACCTGTTGCCGACCTCTTTTCTGGACCTGTTTCAATTTTTCGCTCCTCCGCCCCGGCCATCGACCTGTTTTTCTCACTGCCAACGACTACCCTCGCTCGACAGCGTTCCTGCTATCTACTACCCGTGACTGACGATCATTGGATCGTGGATGCAAGCACTGTTCTCTTTCTTAATAAAAACTGAGTAAAACGAATGCAATTGGATCCCCGCTCTGTTCCTGGTCCGTGACATTTCAAACATGATACAACTAACCACTCTATACAAACTCAACACTGCCCTCTAGCGGGCAGAGAGAGAATTTGGTTTGCATTCTTTTTTAAAAAAACACTTAACTTTTGAGGGCAGCACGGCGGCGCAGTGGTTAGCGCTTGTGCGGCACAGTTCATGTCATGGGAACCTCCTGCGTGGGTTCGAATCCAGCTCCAGACTTCCTGTGCGGAGTTTGTATGTTCACCCCGTGCTTGCATGGGTTTCCTCCGGGCACTCCGGTTTCCTCCCACATTCCAAAAACATGCATTTCAGGTGAATCAGCCGGTCCCAATTGTCCCTAGGTGTGAATGAGCGAATGAGTTGTCTGTCCCTGTGTGCCCTGCGATTGGCTGGCAACCAGTTGAGGGTGTCCCCTGCCCACTGCCCGGAGATGGCTGGGATGGGCTCCAGCCCCCCCGCGACCCTAATGAGGATAAGCGATACGGCTAATGAGATGAGATGAGACATAACTTTTGATAGAAATGACCATGAGAAAGGTTCTCTCTCGTGGTGCCCTCTAAGATCAGCTGTGGTGCCAGCGGATCTGTTCTGAAAATAGCTCACCAATGAAGGGTCATTGTGATTTTCAGTAAAATTATTTATTTAGTCCTGAAGTGAGTCTATTTACCCTACTTCCAATGAATAACCTGGTAGTAACATAGTCACAACATAGTAATAACATGAGAGGTTGTTGCGAGTCCATGCTCAGTTTCAGAAGTTTGTCACGATCCATGTCATGAGTCCAATTCAAGCTCAGGTTTGAAAGTTTAAAATATATAATTTCGAAAAATGAACGCAAAGGACAGTGGCAGTTGGTATGAGTATTAGAATTGTTAGCGCTTGTCAAATTTAGGGTAGTTAGCTTACTTGCTTTCACACTTAAACTTGCTGTGGCATGCTGGGCTTTTGGCATCGCTGGCTCACTCGCTGAGACACGCCAGACATGTACTACTTTTGCATACATAGTTTGGTAACTTAAAGGGATATTGTGTATTATTTAGAGCCTCCTAGTGTAAGAAACTTAATTCATTAAAAAAGCGATATTAATTTGAATAACAAGAAAACGATGCGTATCTGAAGGGAACTAGCAAAAGCCATGTGAAAGACTGGGCAAAAAAAAAAATGGTGCAGTTTGGTCACTTAAAGTCTTCCATAGTTTGTTATCTTCCTTGTCCTTTGTACCACTCGTTTTTTGGTTGCAAAACACAAAAGCAACATCTAGCTGTCAAATATTACACGTTGTCCCTTTATATAGCGATGCCCTACATAATTAATTCGATAAATTGTGATAAATGTGTTTGTGTTTTTTCGCCGACCGATTAGATTTCGCAGTGATCCAAGTTAAAAAAGCTCTGAATCATCTAACCCTGACTTATATGTTGCGCTACACTGAGATAGAAAACATTGAGTTATTGTCATGATTAAGATGAGAATCACCTGTGCCCGCTCATTTGGCGCCAACTGCTGCGGGTTCTGATTGGCTCCCTGTCCCTATTTAAACCCAGTCCTTTCAATCCCCTGTTGTCAGTCCGTCTGCAAACCTCTGTTTATACAAGGCAAGCCTTTTTCGACCCTGACTCCCGCCTGTTCCGTTTTTGCTCCCGTTTGTCTCCGGCTACGACCTGTTTTGCTTCTGACCACGTCTGCTCTCCCGTCCCGGCTTACGACCCATTTTTGATCCCGACTACGTCTACTTTCCCGTCCTGGCTTACGACTCGTTTCAGACACCGACCACGCTTTTGCGCTCCCTGTCCCGGCTAGCGACCTGTTTTTCCGTCCTGGACATGCTCAGTACGGAAGATCTACTTCCGTATTTGGATGACAATCCGAGTGCGAGAGCGACTTGCTTCCTGCACCCAGCGAACACCGGATTGTGGGCGCAGCACTTCCTTTGCCTATATCTCAATAAAATTGTGAGAAACGTTACGCGATTGGGTCTACCCTGTGTGCTGGTCGTGACACTTATTGTTTCCAGAGATGCACTAACTTCACCAGCGCTTGATGAAGACAATGCTAATGGAAAGTTTCTATTGGACGCCTGGACATGACATAAAACAAAGTGGAAGTGAAGAGGTGGAGAGCGAGAGAGAGAGAGAGAGAGAGAGAGAGAGAGAGAGAGAGAGAGTGAGAGTACTTGAGCAAAGGAATGGTTCGAGTATTACAATACGAGGGACAAAAAGGAAAGGATTTTTTTTTTTTAATTAGTCCAAGCAGGAAAATGATCCTTATTTGGACTCATTTTAATTTCGTTATGGCTCCAAAACATTGTGTGCATTGTCTACCACTGACTGGACAATCTGAAGCAGTCCAGTAAAGTCAGCATTTAGTGTCCCTAAATGCAAATATGTAAGAACCAGAACAGAAACAGGACCCAATCGCGTGATATTCTCACACAAGCCTTTTATTTTACGGGAAATGGGGAGTCATGCACGTTAGGAAGCCGGTCTGGTGTGGAAGGACAGGAAGCCAGAGAACGACGAGACCGATTCCAATTGTCCGAGTTGATATCGGACAGATGGGGTCGATACAGAAAGGGACAGACAGGATTGACAACAAATCACGATATCGATAATTAACAGGAGAAACTAGAAGGGAACGAAAACTAGAGAAAATATTAAACAGGACCAAAATAGACGGAAACAAAACTGGAACCCGAAAGTAAATGGGACAAAAATAAACGGGAACAATACCGGAGTGAAGAAAACAAGACCGAGTCAGAACCCACGTCTTGTGGGGCAGAAGTTCGTTTGACGGGCTGACAACCGAAGCAAGAGAGCGCTGAGCTTTATATAGACAGAAAGCCAATCTCTCAACGAGCCGCAGCTGGCGCCACACGGGCGGGGCCAGTTGAGCACCATGGCAACCGTTACACACACACACGGGGGGGGGGGGGGGGGGGGGGGGCAATTGGCCGCCATGGCAACCATGACAAATATTCAGTATCGACTAATAATATTTTTGTTTTTGTTAAATGGGTGGTTAAATGGGGAGGCACACCCCTTCAGACACGCCCCCACACCTTCCCTAGACTCCACCCACCGGGGTCTCACAAAACTCAAATGGAAACACTGTACTCCTTGGTGAAATGGACCACAGTGAGGCTATAACTAAAAAACATTTTAATGCCATTTTTAACACCTTGCAGCCTAAAAACAAAACGATGAACGAAATAATAATGGTGATCTGCCCCCGACCCTCCCACGTTAAGAAAAGATCCAGAGCAAATCGAGCGGCCATACATGGTCAGATCATATTTGACCGACTGAGCAGTACAACTGGCTAGGCTGCTGTAACCAAGCAACATGGCACCCTCAAGCAAGTTTCTACTGCGTTGTTCTTCTCCACAGAGTTGTTTCATTTTTATCATCGGTGAAACACGTTTCAATGCATGAGATTTTCATCAATGACAACCACTCCGAATAGTTATCAAATTAATAAGGTTAGTTGATTAGTAATGGAGGGCAGCACAGCGGTGGTTAGCACGTGTGCGGCACAGTTCTGAGGTCATGGGTTCAAATCCAGCTACCAACCTTCCTGTGCGGAGTTTGCATGTTCTCCCCGTGCTTGCGTGGGTTTCCTCCGGGCACTCCGGTTTCCTCCCACATTTAAAAAAAACCCCCATGTCAGGTTAATTGGCCAATCCAAATTGTCCCTAGGTATGAATGAGCGAGTGAATTGTCAACCAGTTCAGGGTGTCCCCTGCCCACTGCCCGAAGATGGCTGGGATGGGCTCCAGCACCCCCGTGACCCTACTGAGGATAAGCGGTGCAGATAATGGATGGATGGACTAGTAATTGTCTCTTTATGTGCCTGCATGACCAAAATGGAAGTGCCTAAACCACATCCTGTCCGTACCAGAACGGAGACAGGAGCCACTCGCGTAACGTTTCTCACAGTTTTATTGGGAAGAATGGAAAGGAGTGCACACATGATCCGGAGATCGCTGGTCGCGGGGAGTAGGTTGCTCAGACGCGGGGGTGGGAAGTGGCGGTGTCGGGAACGGAAAAAACGGGTCAGTAGCCGGGATAGAA
This sequence comes from Urocampus carinirostris, assembly GCF_059441175.1. NCBI lineage: Eukaryota > Metazoa > Chordata > Actinopteri > Syngnathiformes > Syngnathidae > Urocampus > Urocampus carinirostris. The sequence continues at coordinate 12,680,404 of NC_142356.1, forward strand.
GAGCAAAAAACGTGGTGGATATCAGAAAATGTGTGTTATTCGAGAGAACAGACGTGGTCGAGATCAAACAAATTGCAGCGGGAGAAAAACAGAAGCAAAAACACAGGACAGGCGATAAAGGGCTTGCCGTGTAAAAACGGAGATTCGCAGACAGACCGACAAAAGGGGACCGACAGGACAGAGTTTCAATACTGACAGGGAGCCAATCTGTCAACAAGCTGCAGCTGGCGCCACACAGGCGGGGCTAATTGGCCGCCATGGCAACCGTGACAGAAGCTGGCGCCACACGGGTGGGGCTAATTGGGCGCCATGGCAACCGTGACACATGCGACCCCGCGTACAATTACATCCGACCCGTGAAATCCTTTTATACACATCTACTATAATGGCCTGGCTCTATGAAAGGCGGATAACTCTCAAACTACAGATCCTACAATGCAGAAGTTCAGCTGCCGCAGCAAGACTTCCCAGACATGTCCCCGCATCAATCAAGTTAGCTGTAGCCTGACAAGCGTAGCCACTTTTAAAACTATCTACTGACAAACGACACGCCAGCCAGTTGAAAAACAAGACCGACAAGTGTATTAATACTTAATAGGGAGTCTTTGGTGTAAAGAAGCGGAGAGGTGACGCCCAGGGACAATTTTCTATCCATCACGATGTTACAGAAGGCTAAAGGGAGAAAAGCAGGGTGACCTTACTGTTGCTGTGGATCACGCGGATGCTAAACTCTCACATTTGTCAAGCAAAAGTTTGGTTTGGAAAACAGAGCCTTTCAAAACCGAGGAAAGGCTGAATATTTGTTAACTGACATTGCCGGTAAACCGTAATTAACACCCAGCGTACCCACTCAAAGTATGCTGAAAGAGTCATAGACAGGCGAGGCCACCATCTTCAGTTGTTTTCAGGTATTTTGGCGACTTACGAGCTTGAGTTAAAAAACAAAAAACCCAAAGAGCAGCATCGTGTGCCGCAAACTTTGCCGACATCCAAGTCGAGCAACACAGCAAACTTATACAGAGCCTCCCCTACTTACGACCATTCGACTTGCATAAAACAGTAGATACGAACAATGTCGAAAAATATCCGGATATTGCTGTAAGTTAGATTTTGTATTGTGCGCGCCTTTTTCTGAGTACACGACGGTACTGTAGTGCTTCTTTCCCTTGCTACCGACATGTGGCGTTGTAAGAGCTCACCCAGCATCCACCCGGAAGAAAATAAATCCGGCTTACTCTTCCTAGTACGTGTGTAAACATTCTATACTGTATCTCCAGCGCGCTAAGAACTGACATTTTTATGGTTTAATATCTGGTCCATCAATTAAATAAGTTTAGTGTAAAGTGTAAAGAAGAGGCGAGTTGTTTCTTTTGAAATGAAAGTGTAATAAGAAAGCTTTATGCGGTTGAGACAACGGTCGAACCGCTTTTTTTCGGCCACTTTTTTAGCACGGAGGAGGACCTCTTGAAGCTCATTTTCCAAAAGTAAGTTAAACTCAACTTTATTTACCTTTATACAGCATATTATTTTATGATTTTTTTATTTTTTAGTACAAAACAATACAGGTTACTTATACAAGCCTAAACATACTCATATAAAATTTCGCAATGAAGCAACTTATAAACAAATTCAACTTACGAACTCGTTCGTAAGTAGGGCAGCGTCTGTCCCATCATTTAAAATAAGCTAGAGGAAAAAACATTTAGTCAGAAACCTGTGCTAGTGGACATTTAACGAGTACCGGGCAAGTGAGCAACAAACAGCTAGCTAGCGAGGCTCTACCCAAGTATACCTGCAACCAGCTCCGCCTCTGAGGGGGTATTCATTCACCTGTGTAAAGTTTCTCATATTTGTGAGATGCTTTGTATGTCATGGTTGCCATGGCGCCGAGTTGGCCGCGCCCATGTGTGTCACGCTTGCCATGGCGCCCAATTGGCCCTGCCCGTGTGGCGCCAGCTGCAGCTTGTTGACAGATTGGCTCCCTGTCAATATTTAAACTCTGTCCTGTCAGTCCCCTTTTGTCAGTCCGTCTGCAAATCTCTGTTTTTACACAGCAAGCCCTTTTTCGCCTATCCCATGTTTTGGCTCCTTTTTGTCTCCCGCCACCATCTGTTTGATCTCGACCACGTCTGCTCTCCCGTCCCGAATTACGACCTAATTTGATCTCGACCACGTCTCTTCTCCCGTCCCGAATAACGACCTGTTTGTGATCTTGACCACGTCTACTCTCCTCTCCTGGCTTTCGACTTGTTTCCCATCCCGATCACGTTTTTGCTCTTCTACCCCGGCTACTGACCTGTTTTTTCCGTTCCCGACACCGCCATCGCTCGCCACGGAGGTGCCACTCGCGCATCTGGGAAACCTGCTCCCCGCGACCGGCGATCTCCGGATCGTGTATGCAATCCTTTCCCTTCTTCCCAATAGAACTGTGAGAAACGTTACGCGAGTGGGCCCTGTTTCCATTCTGGTCCTGACATTGTAATAATTTGTCACCATTCTGTTCTGACATTAAATATTGGTTGATTGGATTTTATCAACTTTCACTCAGGGATAAAAATTGGACCTTATATGTGAAAATAAGGTATTGTTTTATAATCATCAATATCGGCCTATAAGAAATATTTTATTGTGATAACAATTTTTTAAATCAAATCAAAGATCTCAGACACTGAATCCCTAATGCCCCCAATAAGCAGGTAGGCGCCTTGCATAGCTGACTCCCAATTGGTGTGAGTGTGTGTATGAATGGGTGTTGTAAAGCACTTTGGGAGGTCTTCATTGACTTGAAAAGCGCTATAAAAATTTACCATTTACCATCTGTCAAAGTTAAGAATTTGCCCAACTTATCCACCACACACAATGTAAATGATTGACTAAGATTTCACAATGCAGAATTCAAAGGCCATTTCCCATTCACTTTCATGTATGCACTTGCACAACCAAAATGCAAAAAAAAACAGAGACTTAACTTACAAGTCCTCTAACTTGTTGTAGCTGAGTATTCCTCTTGTTGCGCAGTCAAAAAATCGTATCTGGTGTGTTTTGGGGTAGAATTCATGGAAGCACCCTAGGTTTGCCTGGCTCCATGCTACAGTCCGGCATACACTTGACGATGTGTCCTGAAAGGCATTCCTCTAAAAAGTCATTCCTCCTCCACATACACATACAAGCCAACGCTGCACTGCATACTCCTGCGTCACATCACATTAGCGCTATTGTGGGCAGGCTCGTAGACGAGGGAGAGGGAAGACTACGCAGTGTGTGACGTGGTAAGAAGGAAGGGGGAGGCCGAGAGCCCAAGGTACTGCATTTTTTTGCTTTTTGCTTCTGGCAATTCAGACCACAGAGAACAGAGAAAAAAACTGACAATCGAGTCCAGGGTGGGAGGTTTGACACTGTCATGTTACATGAGACTACTGATGTGTGAAAACCAGGCAAAAACGCAGTTCTATCAGGACGCAGTTCTTTCTTTCATCCAACAACAGAGACGCCAAATAACTTTATATAATAAAAGGAATGGGTGCCGCCAGGCTGTACTTGGCCAAGACACACCACAGGAAGTTGTCTCCCGATGATCCAGGCGGCTTAAAGGATCTGTGAATCATGAAGGAACCATAACCCATAGCTCACTACTGGCATCTCTGCTCTCCTTGCCCTCATATAGGTTTTAGATCAGGGGAAGGTGTCATGATAGTCTGTAGTTTGCAATAGTCAGTGCAGCCCTTTGAGACTCCTTGTGATTAAGGGCGTCACAAATAAACATGACTTGACTTGACTGAAGTTTTTAAGTTTTTCCTTGCCCTCATGTAGCTTTAAGATCAGGGTATGCTGACATAATAGTCTGTAGTTTGTAATAGTCTGTGCAGCCCTTTGAGACTCCTTGTGATTAAAGGCAATACAAATAAATATGACTTGACTGAAGTTTTTGAGTTTTCCCTTTCCCTGGTGTAGGTTTAAGATCAGGGGATGCTGACATAATAGTCTGTAGTTTGCAATAGTCTGTGCAGCCCTTTTAGACTCTTTTGTGATTAAGGGCTATACAAAGAAACATGACTTGACTTGACTGAGGTTTTTGAGTTTTCCCTTGCCCTCGTGTAGGTTTAAGATCAGGGGATGCTAACATAATAGTCTGTAGTTTGCAATAGTATGTGCAGCCCTTTGAGACTCTTTGTGATTAAGGGCTATACAAATAAATATGACTTGACCTGACTGAGGTTTTTGAGTTTTCCCTTGCCCTCGTGTAGGTTTAAGATCAGGGGATGCTGACATAATAGTCTGTAGTTTGCAATAGTCCGTACAGCCCTTTTAAACTCTTTTGTGATTAAGAGCTATACAAAGAAACATGACTTGACTTGACTGAGGTTTTTGAGTTTTCCCTTGCCCTCGTGTAGGTTTAAGATCAGGGGATGCTGACATAATAGTCTGTAGTTTGCAATAATATCTGCAGCCCTTTGAGACTCTTTGTGATTAAGGGCTATACAAAAAAATATGACTTGACCTGACTGAAGTTTTTGAGTTTTCCCTTTCCCTCGTGTAGGTTTAAGATCAGGGGATGCTGTCATAATAGTTTGTAGTTTGCAATAGTCTGTGCAGCCCTTTGAGACTCCTTGCGATTAAGGACGTCACAAATAAACATGACATGACAAAGGTTGCTCTTAATACACTTAATTCGAGCCTAGTGGTTGGAAATGATGTTGAATTCATTCATTCATTCGTAGATTTGCTAAGCCCAAAGAAAATGTGTTTTTGCAGTTTATGCCGTGAAATAATTTATAATACACTGTTTTAGTATCGTTTCATTGTATTCATAATACAGATGAAATGCTGGTTTTCTCAAATAGGTGCGATGTGCTGATAGATGTACTGTAGGTTATCTAATGTATTTTGCAATGACACAACATTGCAGATAGATGCCTTAAATCTCAGACACTGCTTTCGGTGTGTGAGTGTGTGTGAATGGGTAAGTGCGAAGCACATTGTAAAGTGCTTTGGGAGGTCTTCATTGACTTGATAAGCGCTGTATAAATGCAGACCATTTACATTTCCATTAACATTGTTGAGTACATTTTCTATTTTCTAGAAGTAAACTTGCAGTCCATGTATGTATTAGTTGTTTTTTATTTATTTATTCGCCAGACTAAGAGAGAGAGATAGATAGATAGATAGATAGATAGATAGATAGATAGATAGATAGATAGATAGATAGATAGATAGATAAAGACAAAGATGGATAGAGAGAAAGACAAAGATGGATAGATAGATAGATAGATAGATAGATAGATAAAGACAAAGATGGATAGAGAGAAAGACAAAGATGGATAGATAGATAGATAGATAGATAGATAGATAGAGAGAAAGACAAAGATAGATAGATAGATAGATAGATAGATAGATAGATAGATAGATAGATAGATAGATAGATAGAGAGAAAGACAAAGATGGATGGAGAGAAAGACAAAGATGGAAGAGAGAAAGATGGATAGAGAGAAAGATGGATAGAGAGAAAGATAGATAGATAGATAGATAGATAGATAGATAGATAGATAGATAGATAGATAGATAGATAGATAGATAGATAGATAGATAGATAGATAGATAGATAGATAGATAGATAGATAGATAGATAGATAGATAGATAGATAGATAGATAGATAGATAGATAAAGACAAAGATGGATAGATAGATAGATAGATAGATAGATAGATAGATAGATAGATAGATAGATAGATAGATAGATAGATAGAGAGAAAGACAAAGATAGATAGATAGATAGATAGATAGAGAGAAAGACAAAGATGGATGGAGAGAAAGACAAAGATGGAAGAGAGAAAGATGGATAGAGAGAAAGATGGATAGAGAGAAAGATGGATAGAGAGAAAGATAGATAGATAGATAGATAGATAGATAGATAGATAGATAGATAGATAGATAGATAGATAGATAGATAGAGAGAAAGACAAAGATGGATAGATAGATAGATAGATAGATAGATAGATAAATAGATAGATAGATAGATAGATAGATAGAGAGAAAGAGAGAGAGAGAGAAAGATGGATAGAGAGAAAGACAAAGATAGATAGATAGATAGATAGATAGATAGATAGATAGATAGAGAGATAGAGAGAAAGATGGATAGAGAGAAAGATAGATAGATAGATAGATAGATAGATAGATAGATAGATAGATAGATAGAGAGAAAGAGAGAAAGATGGATAGAGAGAAAGACAAAGATAGATAGATAGATAGATAGATAGAGAGAAAGATAGATAGATAGATAGATAGATAGATAGATAGATAGATAGATAGATAGATAGATAGATAGATAGATAGATAGATAGATAGATAGATAGATAGATAGATAGATAGATAGATAGATAGATAGATAGAATACTTGACTTGAAGGTCCCAGGGCAAAGGACAACCTGTTATGTCACTGAAAATGGTGACAGCCGAGAGCAATGTCCAGTGCACACGTTGAACGCACTATTGCATGCACTGGAGATCAAAATAATAGAACAATTTACAAAAGAATAATTCTGAAAAAAGCGCATATTCACTGCTTAACAGTTTAAGGATATTTCGTAGTGTCTACTACACCATGTAACTAGGATGCGTTTTTACAAAATGGATGAACAAAAAATCTGTATCTTGCCAAAAATGCACTGATCAATATTAGAGAACAATATTATAGATAGATCTTTATAAGTAGATCTGCGTGTTCTACATTTTTTTCAATCTCAGGCCACACATCAAGACTGATTTTGTTTCTCTTTACTCACAAATGTATAAAGTGTGAAGGTAATGCCCGATTTATTGTACCCACACAGCAATCCCTCGCTGAATCTCGATTTACTTTTTGTGGATTTGATACTAATTTTTGCCGTGCATGCACATGCATTGTGTTCTACAACAGACAACACACAGAAAATGCAATCATGGGAGCAGGTTGCATAAGGCTTTGAGAGTTTCCTGGGTGGGGTTAAATGTGTACACGACTGTAATAGGCTGGGGTAGGCTGTCAGTCGAACAGCGGAAAGGGCGCACATGTCGACGTGTCTACCTTAACAAACTGCGAAGCATGGCGACAGCTAGTGTTTTAGCATCTCGTTATATTGAAAACAGATTTATAAATTAAATCTGAGTGAAGTTAGAAGAGTGCTCCAAGGACTGTTATTGGGTCCGGGAAGAGACTGAGGCGGCGTTGGGAGGGAAAGCAATTGCGATGCTGCAGGTGCAGCCTACTGCGGCTAGGCTACGTAACTATGTAAGCCTAAAAGTGCCATATTTCAATAGATAAAATGAATATTAATTTTTAAAAAAACATCCCTAAATCAAACATTCAAGTAATAAAAACGACCTTTTAAAATAAAAGATATAGAGCAAAGTGTTCTAATTGAACTGTTATCATGATTACATTTTACATAATTGCCATGGTTCTATTTAAAAAAAAAAAAAAACGTTTTTTTAACGAAGTTCGGTTGGCAATGCTGTAAAATTTAACTATGGTAACATTTTAAATCAAATGTTTCGCTAAAGGCTTTTTATTTAAAAGGCTGTTTTTATCAATTAAATATTTGTATTAAGGATGTTTTATTTAACTGAATGTTCTATTAACTAAATGTTAATTATATTAATTGAATTATGGCACTCTTGGGCTTTAATATGAAACAACTCTGACAAACCATCCCTGCTTCTCACCTTAAACAAACTTCTATAAAACTTAAACATACAAAATATAGCACTGAAGCAACTTACGAACAAATTCAACTTACGAACAATCGTCCAGATCTCGTTCGTAAGTCGGGCAGCGTCTGTACTACATTTTAAACATTGCATCATTTACAAACAAAATTAACATTGAAGGTTCATCTTTTTAGTGTTTGACTGTTTTATCATGAAACAAAGTTAATCAATTTCAAGGGAACAGACTGAAATACAGAGAAAAACAATCATTCCACATCAGACTGCTGTCTTACGTCTTCCGCCCAACGATCGCCGAATCACTGGCGCTTGGGTTAACGTGCACGAATGCCCCATTTCCCGTAAAACAAAAGCTTGTGTGAGCGACTTCACGCATTTGGGTTCTCCTCCTGTTCGGTTCTTCAAAAAAAATCGACCGATTCATCAATTATGAAATTAATCGTTAGTTGCAGCCCTACTTTGAATTGAATTGAATTGAATTACCGTATTTTCCGCACTATAAGGCGCACCGTGTTATAAGGCGCACCTTCAATGAATGATATATTTTAAAACTTTTTCCATACATAAGGCGCACCGCATTATAAGGCGCTATAAGTGCATGCTGGTTTAAGATCAGGTAATTGTGCAATTTTGTAATTGTAATCCTGTGCAGTCCTTCGAGACATTTTTGTGATTAAGGGCTATGTAAATAAATGTGACTCGACTTGACTTGGCTACAGCAGAGGCTGTAGTTACGTTATGCAACCGCGCTAAAGGGAATGTCAACAAAACAGTCAGATAGGTCAGTCAAACTTTATGAATAGATAACAAACAAGCTTTCCACAACTCCATTCACTCCCAAAATGAATAAACAGCTGTTTTATTATTTTCTCTGAGGTAAAGCATTTTCGTGACACATCTTTAACATCTTTGACCAACAGCAAGGCATAACATTTTACTTTTCCTCCATTTAGTCAACATGCAAAAAAACGTCTGATACTGTTATGGTAAATGAAACGTTAGTGCCACTCGTAATGTGCAAAAACAATAACAAGTGCAAAACAATAACAATAAAGCAATAACATAATAACTGTGAAATGTAAAACGTAAACAGCTCATCCTAATGCTTCCACCACTTCCGCACCATCGATTCATTAATGTTAAACTCTCTTGCTGCTGCTCTATTTCCGTGTTCTACTGTGTGACTGATTGCCTTGAGTTTAAATTCTGCGTTGTAAGCGCGTCTCTTAATAGGAGCCATTTCAGGGTCTTTATACAATTGCACAAATAAAAGAGAATCGTTGTTTAATATTTCCCAGTATGAACAGCGCACTTCTTCTTCGACGCGAAAAATTGAGTCGGTGGCTGCTTCTCTTAGTTGCGAGACCTTGCAATTCAATATTGATCCATATATAAGGTGCACCGGATTATAAGGCGCATAGTCAGCTTTTTTAAAAAAAAAATCTGATTTTATGTGCGCCTTGAAGTGCGGAAAATACGGTACTCGTTGAATATGTACCTGCAAGGAGGCTATGCCTTTTTTATACATTAACTAGCCTCACAGTCATAACTCTGGCCAATACAGATGAGAATCACTAAAAGTTATAAGAACAAAGTCTCTTCTACTAAGTTTATCGTCTCAACATATTTGTTGAAATTCTAACTCAGGACAAAGGCACATTCGGGAATATAATGGTGTCTAGAATAAATATCCCTCAAATGGCTATAGAAATTTTGGTTTGAACAATTTTATTGACACTATTAACAGCAAATAAACAATGTGAGGTTTGAACAATTTTTCTCGACAATCTTCACAGCAATTAAGCATATTCACAATTTCGTTATATTTAACAATTTTTTTTCAGGATCGCAGCCAGCACCATAGCAACTCCTAAACATTCTTCATGATGTCACTCAATATATGGGACGACGGCCACTATAGTTCAAGTTTCTTAACTGTAAAATGAACAAAACAAAGCTCTTACCTTAATATAACCACCGGGGGAAGGGGTGGGGGAAAGGTAGAATTTGCTCTGACACCTTTCCAAACTTAGAATTGCATTTTGTAGTGAAACACAGCGTTCCTTTGACTTCACATCATCTTAAAGGGTCGCAAGCCTTTGTGTCAAATGTTCAACGTTTACTTCCATATCAAAGTAGGGTTTTTTTTCCAAGTTTTAAGTTACAATATTCGTTTATGCTCCATGAAATCATGTCACATACAATAACATTTTAGCCATGGCTAATTCTCATTGTTAAAAATGTCGGAAAAAATGTTGAAACGTCATATTGTTAAAAATGTCGGGAAAAAAATGTTAAAACGTCATATTGGCGGATAAAACGAAATTGTGAATATGCTTAAAATTGTCTAGGAAAATAGTTCAAACCTCACATTGTTTATTTGCTGTTATTTCTGTCAATACAATTGTTCAAACCCCAAAAAAATTCTCATTGTCTGTCCTTAAAGGGGGTTTTACAGGCAAAACATACATAAAATACGCAATATTACAAAACAGTAGTTATCCAATTGTGTCATTTACACACAAAACTCGCCAGCACGAAGATAAACAGATTTAATTTTACTCACCGTCCTGTGCAGAAAAGATTTCCATGACGCGAGAAGCTGCACGCAGATTTAACGAAATGCGCTGTGCAGCACGCAAGACTTTCTCTAAGCGCTACTTGAGAAATGCAACACTTGCATTCGAGAGAAATTCCTCGGCTGGCGTCTCCTCTCACGTCCTCGACACGCACAAGGAAACAGGTTATAAAATCCACTCAGGTAGAGATTAGGGAGGCGTGGGACAAACCTTCCTTCCCACGCGTGTTTATGTGTTCCGGTTAAATCTATGGTAATACTATTGCATTAGCAAAGTTCATACTTAGGTATATAACTTAAGGGGAGCTAGATAGCTAGCTGAAACACTAAAAGCCATTAAAATAGATATACCGAAAGCTAGACGGCTAGCTAGAAAGAAGGCCAAAATTTAGCTTGATAACTTGCAAATTAAAGATCAAATATTAGTTTGATAGCGTGCAAAAAGTGTAAAAAGCTAGGCAGATAGCTAAAAACTTAGAAAGATAGCTAGCTACAAAGCTAAAAAAAAAAGCTACAAAGCTAGCTAAAAAGATGCTCATTTTTTGCTCCTTCGCTTTATAAACCCCATAAATTAGAATTTAGTTTGTTGTATTTCCTGTAAAAAAACTCCGCTGTATAAAATATTTTTTGTGGGAAAGGGACTATTTAGAGCAAAATATGGAAAAAGAAATATGGTAGCTAGCTAAAATAGTAAAAACCATCTACAAATGAAATGAAATGATCTGCATTTATATAGCGCTTTTTAAGTCAAGACTTCCCAAAGCGCTTTACAATGAGCTTCACATTTCCCAATAGCGGCCGTGCAGCCATGTAAGGCGCTAACTTGCATATTGGGGGTATTAGGGGTTCAGTGTCTTACCCAAGGACACTTCGACATTTAACACGGAGGAGCCGGGATTCGAACTGCAATCTCTTGATCCCAAGACGAGCGCTCTACCTCCTGAGCCACTGCCGCCTCGTCTATACCGAAGGCTAGACGGCTAGCTAGAAAGAAGGCCAAAATTTAGCTTGATAACTTGCAAAAACAGATCAAATATTAGCTCGATAGCTTGCAAAAAGCTAGAGAGATAGCTAAAAACTTAGAAAGATAGCTAGCTACAAAGGTAAAATTTTTGCCATAAAGCTAGCTGAAAGACTAAGAAATATCTAAATAGCTATACCGAAAGCTAGACGGCTAGCTAGAAAGAAGGACAAAATTTAGCTTGATATCTTGCAAAATAAAAGATCGAAAATATTACTTTAATAGCGTGTAAAAAGCTAGGCAGATAGCTAAAAACTTAGAAAGATAGCTAGCTACAAAGCTAAAAAAATAGCCAGATAGCTAGCTAAAAGAGTAAAAACCATCTAAATAGCTATACCAAAAGCTGGACGGCTAGCTAGAAAGAAGGCCAAAATTTAGCTTGATAACTTGCAAAAACAGATCAAATATTAGCTCGACAGCTTGCAAAAGTATAAAAAGCTAGACAGATAGCTAAAAACTTAGAAAGATAGCTAGTTACAAAGCTAAAATGTTTGCCATATAGCTAGCTGAAAGACTAAGAAATATCTAAATAGCTATACCGAAAGCTAGACGGCTAGCTAGAAAGAAGGCCAGAATTTAGCTTAATAACTTGCAAAAAAAGATCAAATATTAGCTTGATAGCTTGCAAAAAGTTTAAAAAGCGAGGCAGATAGCTAAAAACTCAGAAAGATAGCTAGCTACCAAGCTAAAAAATTAGCCAGATAGATAGCTAAAAGAGTAAAAACCATCTAAATAGCTATACTGAAAGCTAGACGGCTAGCTAGAATGAAGGCCAAAATTTATGATAGCCTGCAAAAAAAGATCAAATATTAGCTCGATAGCTTGCAAAAAGTATAAAAAGCTAGAGAGATAGCTAAAAACTCAGAAAGATAGCTAGCTACAAAGCTAAAAAATTAGCCAGATAGCTAGCTGAAAGAATAAGAAATATCTAAATAGCTATACCGAAAGCTAGACGGCTAGCTAGAAAGAAGGCAAAAATTTAGCTTGATAACTTGCAAAAAAAGATCAAATATTAGCTTAGTAGCTTGCAAAAAGTGTAAAAAGCTAGGCAGATAGCTAATAACCTGTCACGACCAGAACGGAATCAGGACCCAAATGCGTAGCGTTAACCACAAGTTCATCGATAGAAAGAGGAAGTGGATCTTCCGGAGCGGGAGATGGCGGTGTCAAGGACGGAAAAAAACTGGTTGATAGCCGGGACAGGAGAGCAAAAACGTGGTCGGGATCAAAAACAGGTCGTAAGCCGTGACGGGAGAGCAAACGTGGTTGGGGTCAAAAACAGGTCGTAACCGGAGACAGACGGGGAAATCAGGAACGGACGGGTGGAAAAACGGGTGCAAAAAGCGGGAACGACAGGAGTCAGAGTCAAAATGCTTGCCTTGTAGAAACAGAGGTTCGCCGACGGACTGACAACCGGAGAGTGACAGGACTGGGCTAAAAAAGGGACAAGGAACCAATCGGGTGTTCCGCAGCGGCTGGTGCCAAATGATACTAATCGGTAATCATGACAGAACTTAGATAACCAGCTACAAAGCTAAAAAACCTAGCCAGATCGCTAGCTAAAAAACTGATCATTTTTTGCTCATTCGCTTTATAAACCCCATAAATTAGAATTTAGTTTGTTGTATTTCCTGTAAAATAACTCGGCTGTACAAAATATTTTTGTGGGAACGGGAATATTTAAAGCAAAATATGGAAAAAGTAAATATGTAACTTACTTTACATTGAATCCAAATGGAAAAAATGATTCTATCAGTGATGGTAATAATAATGTAATGTAAAGTTCATATTAAGGTAAAAAACTAAAAGGGAGCTAGATAGCTAGCCAAAAGACTAAAAGTCATCCAAATAGCCAGACTGAAAGCTAGACGACTAGTTAGAAAGAAGACTAAAATTTAGCTTGATAATTAGCAAGAAAATTATCAAATATTAGCTTGATAGCATGGAAAAAAAGCCAGGCAGATAGCTAAAAAATTAGAAAGATAGCTAGCTACAAAACTAAAAAAATAGTCAAATAGTTTGCTAAAAAAAAATCAAAAGTTTGGCTTATTCGCTTTATCCACCCACCCATTATTTGCACCGCTTATCCTCAATAGGGTCGCGGGGGTGCTGGAGTCTATCCCAGCTGTGTTCGGGCAGTCGGCAGGGGACAACCGGAACTGGTCTTACAACTCACTCGCTCATTCACACTGAGGGACAATTTGGACCGGCCAATTAACCTAACATGCATGTTTTTGGAATGTGTGTGGGGGAAACCCACGCAAGCATGGGGAGAACATGCAAACTCCACAAAGGAAGGTTTAATCTCATAACCTCAGAACTGTTAGTGTGGCATGAATTTGGTGGTGAAAGTAATAAAAGGCTTGCATCAGGTCAAGTCCAAACTAGACCCCAAGAAAGATGAAACAAGTAGAGTTTATTCTAAGAAAAGCACGTACTTGCACGCGCATCGTGAACGAGCCGACCGAGGGTGCAATAATGACACCGGCAAGGAGATGGCAGCAGCTCAAAATTCCGTACAGCTCCTTTAACAGTTACAAATTGTAAAACATTACCCTGATGATTGTTCACGTACTGTATTATTAAGGAAATACACTTTAAATAACAACAAAGACACAAATATAAAAAGCCATAACAAAAACCACTCGACAGCGCCTGCTACTGGCCTGGTCATTTTCTTCTAAAATGCGCAATATTTAACATCCTATTGAACGTGGTAGGTGACAGGTGCAAGCAGAGATGTGACGAAATCAGAGGAGAAGAGAGGAATTCTCCATTTTTTTAACTTTACTAGAGTAAAGTGGAACTGAACCTCCACTCCACTAAGGGGCAGTGGCGCTCTTACGTGTGGGTGGTTGGGTTCTCAGGCAGGAGAGGTTTTCTTCTTCTTAGGGAGGCAAGAGCGAAAATCATCGATAATAACCGCTTTAAATGAAAGAGTAGTTACATTTATTTACAGGGTTGGGTAGGGTTACTTTAACTGGATTACTTTCAATTACTTTTGGATTACTCTAATACTAAATATGCTAATAAAAGACAAAATAAACTGAATAGGAATAAAATGACTAAATTTTGTGCAGGCTTGGGGAGTAACGGAATACATGGAAGGGCAAAAATGATGTTGGCAAGCTGTTTGGATTTATTTTCATTTTGTTTCTGTCGCATCTTATGTTAGTTTTGCCGGAGATCAAAGAGATCAAAGCCAGGAGTGAAAGCTTACCACGTGTTGTGAGTCATAATTTTATTCATATTTACCAGTAGTTTCTTTTGTCTTTTATTAGCATATTTGGTAATGGAGTAATCCAAAAGTAATTGAAAGTAATCCAGTTAAAGTAACCCTACCCAACCCTGTTTATTTACATACTCTTTGAAGACATCCAATATGAGAACCTCTGTGAAATAGTTTGACACCCCTGAGCAGGCTGATCTCCAATACTCAAGCAGACTTGCCACATCCAATATGGCGGTCGCCTTTACGTATCGAAACGGCGACAAAACCCGCTCAGAGCGGATTTTACTGTAGCTGTCACATCCAAGCGGGCCAAATGTGCAAAGTGATATTCCCCTGCAGCAGGTTTAGCCTCCACACTGCAGAATATTTTATATCGCAAGCGTATTCTATTTCTTTGTATAACCGTATTGAACACATTACAAGAGCAAAAACAATGCCACGTATTCCAGAATATTGCTCAAACCACAGCAATTGGGAATTCAGAGCGCTTGACGTCAACCGGAGAATATAACACGACGGTCGGTCAAAAGAAGGCACTGTTCCCTTCCATTTTGCTGGAGAGGGATGGAGAACATCCGGACGCCCAAGGTATTGTTTACATAATAAGATTAATACTCGTGCTGAGATTTTCACTGTTCGTTATTTTATTGCTCTGCGTGTAATCGGACCTGATTCGTCACTTAACTGATCCTTCCTATATTCACTTCGGTTGCCCATTGGCAGGAACAAGCATCTGTGTAGCATCTGGTGCTCGTGTGGATAAAAAAGAACATTTTATGCAGCTTTTGGGATGAAACTCCTCCTTAATGTGCGACATAAATCGTGTTATATTAATCTCGTGTAAGGTGTCTGATAATGGAATAGATATTTCGTATGAACCTGCCAGAATGAACGGAATTTTTTGAGGGATGACTCTACAGTTATATATTTACCCACACATTATTTGAGCATCTTTTTATTAATGAAGTAAATTTACGATTGTCACATTTTTAAGCTTTCTGCGAGTGTATTAATGATAACAGTGACACTACATTGTTCTCTGTCAAAATATTATAGTCATGTTTTTTTGTATAGCCCTTAATCACAAGGAGTTTCAAAGGGCTGCACAAATCAAGAACTATTGCAAACGACAGACTATTATTACACCATCCCCTGACTTAAAACCTACATGAGGGCAAGGAAAAACTCAAAAACCTCAACATGAGGAAAATGAAGAAACCTTGTGAAGGGACCGCACATGAGGTAATCCCCCTTCCAGGATGATCAGACCGCAATGGATGTTGCAATAACAAATAACTCACAGATATTGTCAATGGGAAATATAGGTCATTCATAAACTAGAGAATAAAGTGTGGTTTAAGCCTAGATTTAAACAGTTCCACTGAGGCTGCAGATTGTATCTCAGGGTGCAGAGCATTCCACAACACCGGGGCCCAAATGGAGAAAGCCCTCAAACCTGCAGTTCTCTCCTGACTGGGCAGAGATGTCAATGAGGTTATGGGCTGTGTTGATAATGACCTGTAAGGCTTTTGGTCTGCAGCTGTTATTTTGTACATTGATGTACTTTTAGCGGTAAAAAGTAGGGATGTCCCTATCATACTATTATGTATTGGACCAAGTATTTTATTTATGTGACATTGGTACACAGTGGTTTATGTGGTCCAGTGTAAGAAAACTCATCACCTACCTTTATATGCCTAGAATTTAAACTCACGGGTAAATAAATAGACTGATAAATCTAAATATGCACTAGGCCATGAGTGAAACAAGTGGAAAAACTGAAAAATGTTCAAGTATTTATTTACAGTGTGATGTTATTGTTTCAATATTGGGGTAGAAATTACAAATCAGGTAATATAAGAAGACAATAGTATTGGGGTAAATGAATTAATGGCCTTCATTGCTGATCTACTAGTGATCCCAAGAGCCAAGAAGAGATCCGCAGGTTCGTGAGCGTTCTCCATTCGGGCCCCGATGCTGTGAATTCTCTTCCCCCTGAGATTCGATCTGCAACCTGAGTGGAAATGTTTAAATCTAAGCTTAAAACACACTTCTATTCTATAGCATATGAATAACCTATATTTTATGTTGATAATATGTGTATTATTTGCCCTGATGTAGGTTTTAGATGAGGGGATGGTGTCATAATAGTCTGTAGTTTGCAATAGTCTTTGATTTGTGCAGCCCTTTGAGACTCTTTGTGATTAAGGGCTATACAAATAAACTTGACTTGACTTGATTGTTATACAAGTCTAATATTGGAGAACTACTTACAGTGCAGGTAAAACAACAAGGTAATACATGGACTCTGAGAGTTCAGGGTAGTAATCGCTTTTGGGAAGGAGCCGTTTCTTATTCTGTTTTTGCTATGATGCACCTGTAGCGCTCGAAGGCAGCAGGTAAAACAGTTGGGCACCTGGATATAACCTGTCCTTGATGATGTTTTGGGCTCTGCTGGTGCATTGAGTGGAGTAGATGTCCATCAGGGAGGGGAGAGGGCAGGCAATAATGTGCTCTGCTGCTTTCACTGTCCTCTAGTCTACTACATAACATATTTCTGCTCTTTTCAGGAGTATTTTTTTATGTCCTGATACATCTTATTCTTCAAGTGTTAAAATAGATGGATTAATAGATGTATTCTATTGTCATTCTAAACAAAATGTTGATGCATCTGACCCACACAGTGGTAATGTTATGAAAAAAGGATACTGGTCAACCGTGCAAAAAGTCTGTCGAATGTCTCTGTCAATAGGACCCAAATGTCAAACAGAAGATTTTCTACGGCCCCTGGGATGATCTTGATTCATTATTGTATCATCCACCAGGAATTGTGTATTTTCTTCACTGTCCTTGTAGAAAGTGTTTTTTGGGGGGTTAATAGATTTTTGCACTTTATCTTATAATATTTCAATCCATTTATCTTCTCCATCGCTTATCATCACTAGGGTCATGCTGGAGCCCATCTTAGCTTTCTTTGGGCAGTGGGCAGGGGGACACTCTGAACTGGTTGCAAGCCAGTGGCAGGGCACACAGGGACAGATAACCATTCACATTCTCACTCATTTATTACAAAAAAAATGTCGATTGAATGAGGGAAATTGCTATTTTCTTTTTTGAATTTAAAGTAAATTGAGCCCACTTTTGCTCAAATAGAAAGGGTGTTTATGGAAAGTAAATGTGTCTTTTGATCCTGTTGAAAATTAAAGATGACTGACTGAGCCATAAGAAAACATTGCCATACTGTATTTAGCTAATCAGATTTGAATGCATTTGTTAGGTTTTTATTAGGTTAAATTACGTTTAGATAGACAGATAGATAGATAGATTATTCATCCCCGTAGGGAAATTCACACTTCCAGCAGTATCCTTGTGTTGAAAAATAAAATAATAAAATAAAAGAAATCGAATACAGAAATACCCAATATAACGTGTTGATATAGAGTATTTAAATAGTGCTACATAAAATACACACTGTAATAAAAATAGGGTAATATGCAAATGTGGGGGTGGGTATTAATGTGGGCTTTAACTTCCCCGGGTGGAGTTAAAGAGCCTCATGGCATGAGGGAGAAATGATCTCCTCAGTCTGTCCGTGGAACAAGACTGTGACAGCAGTCTGTCGCTGAAGCTGCTCTTCTATATGCTTCATTTCAAAAAATTAGATTTGATCTGTCCGCCCCCTCGGCTTGTGGACAATTTATTTTTAATTTGGCCGACTGTCCATTTGATTTTGACACCTCTGCAGTAGGACGATTGCATCATGTTCAAAATATATGGATTTGAGGGTTTTTCCTTTCAGTTTAAGAGAACGATATAGAGAGCAGCCAGCTGCACACTAGCATTGGGGATCCCGAAATTGAGCCGTGATGATTAAAATAAAAGAGTCACAAATGTATTGGTTTCGACGAAGTTGTAGCTCCAGGTCAGACGTTTTATGGGTATTGGGTCTGGCGTTTGTGAGATACTGGATCAGCAGAGGTGGCTTGTGCGAGTTGTTACGTAGCTGCAGCAGTTGTCCTAACCTGCGGCCCTGCTTTTGCTACATCTCCCATAGAACCTCAGTCTCTTCCCAGACCTGATAACTATCTACGGAGCACCTGGTGGTGATCAGCATTTCTTTATGCTCTTCTGACTTTTTTCAGATAGTGATTTAATTGATGAATTTAATTTCAACGTAGCAAGCAGCTAAAATACTAGTTTTTTTTTTTTTGTTGGTACACGTTGACTTGTGCGCCCCCACGGCTAGACTGACAACATACACAAGCCCATCACAGTCACGCACACAGACTGTCACGCCCACATAACACACACATGCAGCCCTCTGTGGCCTGCCCCTGTGAAATCATTTGCTGTGTATTGTCTGCTGCAGAACACAACGCACGATAAAAATCCGCCAAGTATTGAAACAATGAAAAGTAAACTGCGATACAGCGAGGGATTACTGTATTGGCTATTATTGAGAGTAATGATATCTACAAAATGGCCGGTATTGGCACTGGTACCTGATATTGGTTTCGCCCAGCCCTTTTTAAAACTAGTAAGATTATCTCTCAATGTAAATATACAATTTTACCAGTTGAAAAGATATTTATTCAACCCATTTTACCACAGTATCCTGTTTCTGTTGTGTGCTTTTCTGAAAGGTGGAAAATGTTCGTTTCTTGGACCTGTCAAATGGCCAGAGAAAGGCCAGTGTTGGGACGCTTTACCTTTCAGCCACTCATTCAATGTTTATTGAGAACAACCCTGAGACACGCAAGGAGACATGGGTAAGTGCTATTCCATGGATGTCAAACTCAGTTTGCCTCTGGTGGCACAGATCAGTTAAAGACTGTCCAGAATCTTAGCTTTGTTTATCAGTAAATGCTTTATCATTCAGCCTACATTAGTAACCTACACTACATATTATAATCACGTATGAGAAAGGATCTTTTCTAAACACAGAACACATTTATTCACAAACTTTGAGGAAAAAAGATTTTCGTGTTTGGCATTGAATGTTAACTGGCTTATTTAACCATTTTAGTGAATGCAGTCTTACACCTGAACCAACTTACCACGCTATACAAACTCAACTGGTTCGATCACCTGAAACCTTTTGTTGAGTGATAAAAATGCAAAAAAAAAAACCCCACAGAATTCAGGAAGGGGGCAAATACTTTTCCACGGCATTCCAAAGTTATTTATATACAATGAAAACAATAAATGCAATAAAACAGAGCCTTGCAGGACTCCACAGCTGATGCTCATAAGACTTAAATCAATGCCGCTAATCTGAGATACTGAGATCTATTGAGAGCTATGACTACCCACTGATGAGCAATTGGTTGTATTCCATAAGCTGTCTTTTTTTAGATGTATATTGTGATTTATTGATATAATTTGTTGTCTATTTTATGTGTAATAAATGCCAGAGCCGTAAAATGTTTTTCTCCAAAGCCATACTGACTATCATTGAGTACTTTATACTTTTAAACGGAGCTTTTCATCATTTATAAATGAATGACCGTCTCCATTTTAAAATATTTAAATTATTGTATTTTATCTGTTGTTATTTTCAACTGTGTTTTCTGTTTCAGATCTTACACAGCATGGTAAGCAGTGTGGAGAGGTTGCCCATCACTCCCAATGGTAGTCGTCTCATCTTGCGTTGCAAGGATTTCAGGGTCTTCAAACTTCTCATGCAACTGGAAAAAGATTGTTTGGATGTCTACACGTCGCTGCTGAGGTTGTCAAGACCAGGTTTGTGTGTTTTTACTCGTGGTAGGTTTTGTCATTTACCTCATGTTGAGGTTTTGAGTTTTTCCTTGCCCTCATGTGGGTTTTAGATCAGGGGATGGTGTCATAATAGTCTGTGGTTTGCAATAGTCTGTGCAGCCCTTTGAGACTCCTTGTGATAAAGGGCATCACAAATAAACATGACTTGACATACTACTTTTTTAATAATACAAATACTCACCGTATCATCCATATTTATTAAAAATCTTCTCTTTTCAGAAAAATACAGTGAGCTCTACTGTCTATCCTTCAATCCAAATATTAACAAAGAGGAAAGGCAAGCATCATGGAACTTCATAGACCTCATGGCCGACTACAAAAGAATGGGAGTTCCAAATAACCTCTGGGTTGCCTCATCTGCCAACAATGAATATAGGGTTAGTTAATCCAAGTGTGTATGTGATCCTTTTATTTCAAATATTTCAATTTCCATCTTTCCATGTGTCGTATTCATCTATGTATGTGTCTTGGGATTATTCCATATCTTTTATTTGTAATCCGTCCAATCAATTCAAATCCACGTTTAACTGATATTACTAAAAAGCTAAAAACCCCAATTATTCTTTGAAAAAAGCATGATAGGATCTCAGTATGGATTTTCAATGTAAACTTGGACTTAATTATGGAAAGGTTTGAGACCTAAAAAGACAAAACTGTATTTTAATCTCATGTCCACTTACATTTTATTTTAACCAATTGGATATTCTGGACTGCCATTATGATTAATCCAATATTTTACAGCATACAGTTTTCCTTTTCCAGCAAGGCCACAGATATTGGGTATCGGGTGATATTTGAGAAAGTACTTGACTGGAAAATTTGCTCCAGAATATAAAGGTAGTACATGCCTTTTGGCAGTGTCTGAAATAACGTCTGACCGGACCCCCAGGGCGTGCGTCTTTTACGTCGGGCGTGCAACTTACAAAACGTCTCCGCCCAGGTGGCCGACAACTTTTTCAAGGAAAAAAAAAATCCTGTTTTTGTTTTTGTTTTGTTTTTCAAATCAAACGTTTGCTTTATTCCGATTTCAAAATCTTCGTTTGGTTTGGAAATTTCGGTTCGTTTGGCAATTTGCATACTCGGCAGCCAATCAGAAGCCTGCATCGAATAACTTCGTGCTTCTGGACTTTCCCGAGCATTATAAGGTCGTGAATTTGCTTATCATTTTCCAAAGTAGACGCACAGAGAACTCAAAAATGGATAAGTGGTTAGGAATCAAGCCAAAACCTCAGCCCCAGAAGAAATATTCAAGAGAAGTTAACAAAATTAATGATGCTACAAAACGTACATTAAAAGCATCGTGGAAAGAGTTCACGTGGGTTGTCGCAGACGATGCAACGCAAACATTGCATGAATGAAGATGAGTAAATACGGGTACATACTGATGGCAGATGGAAAACAGCGATGTCATATGCATGTAATGAATGTTATAAGTAGATTTATAATAAACTTAATTTTAAAGTGTTGTTCTGTTATATATTCTGATTATCAATCCTTAATACTTTGCAATATTTTTTTTTTTTTGCGTCTTATTGTGTTTCAAGTTGTGAAAAATGGGGCAGGCAACTTTATGGCTGGGCAGGAGTTGTCTGCCCTGGTGTCTGGTAACTTTTTGTCATGAGTTTCAGATACTGCTATTGAGTGGAAAAATTTAAGCAAACAAAGCAACAATTTGTGTACCGGTATAGTTTGATTCGAACCATGTCTTGTGAACCGCTGTAATGAAAAGATTTTCGGTATTCAGCCAAGTGATACATATTTTTTTGTTTCGGAGTCCTATTTTCCTTTTTGTGCATCCTTAGTGGTTATCCATCAATTCCTAACATTTTGACTTACCTTAGTTATATATTTAGTGTGTACAAACTTTAAAATCCATACAGAATAAACTATTATTCTCCATCTTCAGATTTGCGAAACGTATCCATCCGAGTTATTTGTCCCAAAGTCAGCCTCCCCTACCGTCATTTTGGGCAGTTCGAGGTTCAGGAGCCGAGGTCGATTTCCTGCCTTGTCGTACTTTCACCAGGACACACTGGTGAGTCTTTCAGACAATCGAAAAACGGTCAATTGAAATTTGATAGTCATATTGGTTTGCCATTTAGGCAGCGGTTTGCAGGTGTAGTCAGCCACTGTCAGGCTTCAGTGGACGTTGTCAGGAGGACGAGGCGATGCTCCAAGCGATGATGAAATCCAACCCTGGCAGTGCCTACATTTATGTGGTAGATACCAGGCCCAAGGTAATAAACACCGTCGTCACACTATAAGATGTGAAGTCAAGTCACACTATTGCACAATATTTGCCTTGATTGTGTGTCTAGCTCAATGCCATGGCAAACAGAGCTGCTGGTAAAGGCTATGAGAATGAGGACTACTACACTAACATCAAGCTGCACTTCATTGGCATCGAAAACATCCATGTAATGAGGAACAGCCAACAGAAAATGATTGAAGGTAATTAAGAATGTACAGTGGTACCTCTTCATACGGGATGAATTCATTCCAGGATGGCCCTTGTAGCTTGAATTGTTGGTGTAACGAGCAAATTTTCCTGATATAAAAAAATGAATTGGCCCACATCAAACAGAACCTTAAATCTCTATAAAACACATCTTCCTGGTCACTTAAAACACATTTAAAGAGTAATTACCGTAAATTCCGGACTATAAGCCGCTACTTTTTTCCCAAACGTTCAACCCTGTGGCTTATTCAGTGATGCGGCCAATTTATGTCATTTTTCTAACGGCCGCCAGCGGCGCTCGAGTACAAAAGGTAAGATTTAGACCGGTGGAATATATGCGCCGAGGAAGACTGCAACTTCTTGGCTTGTGCATAAATTAAATTAGCGTAAACATACCCTCATCATGCAAAATGCAAAAAGGAAAGGCACATGACGCAGCTTTCAAGCTAAAAGCAATCGAGCAGTCCGATAAAGAAGGAGCGAGCGTGTGTGTTGCTAGCGTGTTTTGGAATAAGGGAGCGTGGGACGTCGTCTATATGACGAAGTTTCTTTCCGACACTGAGGAAGACGACTTTGATGGCTTCAGTTCTAAGGAGGAAGATGAGGACAGTTTACCGTGATTTTTACAAGTAGGGTATGTTTTTTTAACAGACCCTTTTACTGTGTTGCGAGCGTGTTGCTAGCGTGTTGCTACCATTAACTGCCCTGTCACAGGCACCGTTTGGGATGAAAGTTATATTATTATTATTAAAGCTTTGAAAACTCTCTCGGTGTACCGTCTTTCTTTGTAAATATGTGTAACCATGTATAATATGTATTTGCAACTGTATATTTTTGTAATGTATTTATTTCAGACACTTACTCTGATATGTTTTGCACGGGCGAATAAAAAAGAAGGGGTGAAACAAACGCGGGGTGATGGGAAGTGGGGACCGGTAAAGGTGAGTGTTTGTGGACGCGGCGGACAATAGTGGATATATATATTTCCCACCCTTACCTTTGGAAATATACACTTTACTCCTTGGATTACTTTCAACGGGACCCGGACTCTGCAGGTCTGCATCATACTTTAAGTACCGGTATCATTTTCCGTACATTTTGCCAGCTGTGATTTTTGGACTGTGTACTTTTATGAAGGACATTCAGTTTCAATCGCGGTACTTAAAGTCGGGTTTGGGTTAATTTTGTGTTTGTGTTACATTTTTTTAATGTGGGCGCGTGCGCCTTATAAACAGGTGCAGCTTGTGTAAGTACAAAATCGGTTTTCCTCTTAAAATGTGGTGGGTGCGGCTTATAATCAGGTGCGCTCTATAGTCCGGAATTTACAGTAAACATAAAAAATACACAAGTAAGCTCAATAAGATATCAGTGAAATAAAGTGCACATTTGTTATGAGCACTTACTGTCAAGGTTAAAACTTGAGATTGTAGTAGATTGAAAAAAAGAACACACTCTGAGTCTGAGATTTTGGGTTTTGATAGCCACTTCCATCGGAGGTGAGTGTTTCCAGGATCGGATCACGGAAAGCTCACACTCTTTATTTTTTGTAAAACACAAGAAGGAAACTACACGTCTGATTTGTTTATATGAACACAGGAAATGAATGTGACTGGTTTAGACCGGAATCACATATTTAAATGCAGTGTATAATGTTGGTCGCTAGATGGCGTGCGAGAATAATAAATGATTAATAAGGATAGTGAAACTTTGTAAACACAATGTGTCACTGAGAAGAAACGCAAGCTTTCGGGCGGCTTGAAAGGTGGGAGGCAAAGCCATTTTAATAGGAGTCAAACCATCTCTGATTAACCATTTAGAAGGCCTTATAGTGGCCTTCAAGTTGTTGCTTTTTAATAAGAGGCACATTCCTTAGTGCCTGAGAACTTATTCTCCTGACCTTGAAAGTGTTTGCGAAATCGTAAAACCACACACACACTTACTTATGAAATGAAATGATCTGCATTTATATAGCGCTTTTCAAGTCAATGACTTCCCAAAGCGCTTTACAGTGTGCTTCACATTTCCCAATAGCGGCCTTGCAGCCATGTAAGGCGCTAACCAGCTTATTGGGGGTATTAGGGGTTCAGTGTCTTACCCAAGGACACTTCGACATGTAACACGGACGAGCCGGGATTCGAACTGGGATCCCTTGATCTCAAGACGAGCGCTTAACCTCCTGAGCACTGCCGCCCCACTTAGCACTATAGAAGTATAAACGTATAGAAATATAAAGTATAAAAGTAAGCGTATAAAAGTACATATTAGGTATAAGAATATAGTATAAAAGGCACAATTAGATCATAATTTCCCTTACACTTACCACGGAGGAAGTCGGCATAGCGAAGGTAGTAAGGGGGTGGAGTGATGGCGCGTGACTTTTCATGATTCGTAAGCTCTCACTGTACAGTTAAAATTAAAATTACTGTAACTTTAAAGGAACATGAACACGCAAACAAGAATTTACAGCACAATTATTTTTAGCCTGTTTCAGTTTTCATCTTTCTTTTGGCTGGACTCGCAATGCTATCACTTTCTACAGGACTCCCTAAAAATAACTCATCCAAGGAGATTCGTCCCTGCTTTCCCTTCAAAATGTGTAAGGAAAGTTTCAATAAAGAACTGTCTTCAGACCGGTTTCCACTTTTCGGGGATGTTTTTTTTTTTCAACCCAAGCAGCAACCTCCTGCCATTTACCAATTCGCAATTCCCGATTGTACTCCTTGGTTTGGTCACTCACAAGTACACCGCGCTTGCCTCTCTGTTTTCCACTGCTTCCTTTCAATCGACATCATTCTCATTTTTTCTCAGACACCTTACCGTTTCCCTTTCCGTAACTCATGGTCACAGAAAGACACAAGAAGGATATGCTATGAAATCCGATCAAAACAAACTTTGCGCGCAATACAGGTATGAACAAGGTCACGGAATCAGGTACCTGATAACGGGAGGAGCATGCGCAAACTGGACTGAGCTGATGCTGGCTGTTAGCAGTCACCAGCGGTGAGCGGTCTTTAGTGGTAGCCTCGAGTACTGCTTGTAAGTTTGATTTTTGTTCGTATAGCCAGAAAGATGATTGTTCCAAAAAACGTATTTATCAAAAGTCTCATGGTGGGGCTCGTATAAAGAAGTATTCAATTACATATTGGCCGTTGATTTTGAAAATATTACTGATATACAACAACAACTGTTTCTTTTTGTCTCCGATGCAGTGGGCGAAACGCGAACTGCATCAATGACTGACTTTCTTTGGGGTCTGGAAAATTCTGGTTGGCTGAAACACATCAAAGCTATTATCGACGCTGGAGTCTTTATTGCCAGGGTATTTCGGACATTACTGTTTAAACGCTATTGTTACATTTTTGCTATTTTATAATTATGTTATTACTAAGTAGGGCTGCAAATGTAGAATCATGTCATCAAAATTGTATTGTTTTGAACGTTACTTGAATCGTACACAGGCAAGTCAGACTCCGACGTATTTTGAAATGTGAGTGCGTCACCAAACTACTGCCATGATACGTGAGGTGTGCTTTGCAAACAGTCGACTTTTTATTCAACGCATCCAAGCTAAAATGATCAAACTTTTTGTACGCAAATGTGATGTTCACGCCCCAATTTCTTTAGCAGAGATAATATTCATGTAGAGACGTCTCAATCTCTTCGAAATATGTGTCTGACGATGCTACTCGACCATGAATTCGATTGTTGACTATTTATATGACAACCAATGACTACTCGATGCAGCCCTAACTTCTACTAAAGGTTCATTTTGACTTTGTTAAAATGACAGTATATAATTGTATCATGGCGATCCAAATACTTGTTTAACATAGTAAGTAAGGTAGCACAAAGGGTACTGCTGATTTTTGGCTCATACATATCAAATATTTTTACAGGCAGTGGCTGATGAAGGTGTCAGTGTCTTGGTTCATTGTTCAGATGGCTGGGATAGGACTGCTCAGGCCTGTTCGCTAGCCAGCGTATTGTTGGATCCTTTTTATCGAACCATCAAAGGAATGATGGTAAACGCACACTCTCACAAATTATATTTCCAACACTCTTTTTCTTCAGTGGTATTTTGATGTTTTTGCTGTTACAGTTGTGGTCAAAAGTTGAAATACACTTGTGATGAACATAATGTCATGACTCTCTCGAGTTTCCAGTTATTTCTACGACTCTGATTTTTCTCTGATAGAGTGATTGGAACAGATAGTTCTTTGTCACAAAAAATATTCATGAGGTTTTGTTCTTTTATGACTTTATTATGGGTTAACAGAAAAAGTTATCATATCTGCTGGGTCAAATATATACATACATCATCACGAATTAGCAATTTTGGTGACTTAGAAAGTTGTGTCAGTGAAATAAGCTTCATAACAGGGCCTCTTTACTTCTTCTGAGTGATTATGAGTGACTACAGCTGGTGACTTCTCTCAGGCCATTTAAATCAGGCTCATTGGATGCAAACGGCCACAAACGCTACAATTGGAAAGTCAAAGGAGCTCAGCATGGATCTGAAGAAGCGAATCATTGACTTGAACAGGTCAGGAAAGTCACTTGGAGCTATTTCAAAGCAGCTGCAGGTCCCAAGAGCAACAGTGCAAACAAATGTAAGTATAAAGTGCATGGCACTGTTTTGTCACTGCCACGATCAGGAATAAAACGCAAGCTACCACCTGCTACTGAGAGAAAATTGGTCAGGAGGGTGAAGATTCAACCGAGAATCACCAAAAAGCAGATCTGCCAAGACTTAGAAGCTGCTGAAACACAGGTGTCAGTATCCCCAGTCAAGCGTGTTTTGCATCACCATGGACTGAGAAGCTGCCATGCAAGAAGAGAGCCCTTGCTCCAAAAGCGGCACCTTAAGGCTCGACTGAAGTTTGCTGCTGATCACATGGACAAAGATAAGACCTACTGGAAGAAAGTTCTGTGGTCAAACGAAACAAAAATCGAGCTATTTGGCCACAATGCCCAGCAATATGTTTGGAGGAGAAAAGGTAAAGCCTTTAACCCCAAGTACACCATGCCTACCGTCAATCACGGTGGTGGTAGTATTATGCTGCAGGGCTGTTTTACTGCCAATGGAACTGGTGCTTCACAGAGAGTAAACAGGATAATGAAGAAGGAGGATTACCTTCAAATTCTTCAAGATAACCTAAAGTCATCAGCCCGAAGATTGGGTCTTGAGCGCAGTTGGGTGTTCCAACAGGACAATGACCCCAAAGACACATAAAAGGTGGTAATGGAATGGCTAAATCAGGCTAGAATAAAGGTTTTAAAATGACCTGACTTAAACCCCATTGAGAACTTGTGGACAATGCTGGATAAACAAATCTATGTCAGAAAGCCATGAAATTTAAGTGAAAATGGGCAAGGGACATGTTACCAAATATTAGCGCTGCTGTGTGTATATTTTTGACCCAGCAGATTTTTAATAACTTTTTCTGTTAATCCATATCAAAGTCATTAAAGAACCAAACCTCATGAATGTTTTTTGTGACAAAGAACTATCAGAGAAAAATCTGAGTTGTAGAAATAACTGGAAACTCAAGAGAGAGCCATGACATTATGTTCTGCACAAGTGTATCAGGAAAAACATCAAAATGGCGTGACAGTCAAGCCCTGTTACATGATGCGCCACGTTCATAATTTATACATTATTCATACTCTACCTCTTTTTCTATTGTAGGTACTTATAGAAAGAGACTGGGTTTCATTCGGTCACAAGTTCTCCCACAGGTAAGCTGGTGAAAAGTTTACAAAAATTGAGCACAACATTAATATTAATTTACTGTTGTTTCTTTTAAAATATGTTTTCAAATAGAATAATGAAAAGCTACAATTAAAGTTAATCAGTCCAACATTTTAAATGCAATTAAATTTATCAAATATATTAGATGGACAGTGTGTGTTATTTGACCACTAGATGTGACCCAAAACGAGTGTTAAAAGCACAAGGAAGAATACAAACTACTGTGACTTAAAGTGACTCATTTTCACTATTTACAGATATGTTCGTTTATCTATAGAATACATGATTCACACCGGATTTCTTCTTTTAATGATACAGGAGAAATTGAAAAACTGGCTTTGAAAGTCATGAAAAAGTGATTGAATATGGCTATTAAAAAAAGGTTTACAAACCCTGGTACAGTGCCGTGAAAATGTATTTGGCCCCTTCTTGATTTTTGTGTTTTGTTGCATATTTATCACTCACGAAGGTTTCAGATCATCAAACCAATTTTGATATTACACATAGACAACCTAAGAAAATACGAAATGCAGTGTTGAAATGTTGATTCCATTTACCAAGGCACAAAAAATCCTACATGGCCCTATGTTAAAAAGTAATTGGCCCATGAACGTAATGGCAAGTTTGGCCACCTTTGGCAGCGATAACAGAAATCAAACATTTACTGTCAAGGTTAAACTTTATATTGTATTCAAGTAAAACAAGAAACACACTCTGACTCGGAGATTGAGTTGGGTAGCCCTTTAATCGGAGGCGCATTCCACCTGAGCTGTCCCTTAGGTCTGCTTCCAAGATCAGCTCAGAGAGGAATCACACACATCCGATTACTAATGGCCCATTTATTCAAGACACAAGCCTAAAACAACACATCTGATTGGCTTAAGAGAGATCACATGATTACATGAAACGATATAATGCTGGTCACTAGGTGTCAAACTATCATTATAAATGAGAAGGAAAGGAATCACCCAGCTGCCCAACTGACCTTGGAAGATAAAGATTAGCCCTCCTGAAGGGAGATGAGGTAATTAGTTACTGTAAGCTTAAAAATGATGCAGTGTATTTCTAAGGAAGCATAGATAGGGAGGAGAGGCACATTTTAGGGAGGTGAAACAGCCAGGCGCTATCTCTGAAGGATTTTTGCGTCATCTTCGTGTCTGAAGGGCAAAATGAACTACCTAAGCTGATACAATTGTAACAAAAGACGGGCAAAACCTGGGTACAACCTTTGGCTTTGTTAAGGTACTTTTGAGGATAAAATCATACAAAGGCACTTTCAAACTACAATCAAACTATAATTTTCTCAAATTTACGATAATTGGTAATGCGTCTTTGAAGGTCTTTTGGCCCACTCCTCTTTGCAAAATTCTTTCAAATCTGCCATATTGGAGGGTTTTCTAGCATAAACTGCCTGTTTAAGGTCACACCACAGTATCTCAATTGGATTTAAATCCGGACTTTGGTCACTAGAGAACCTTCATTCTGTCTGTTTTTTTAGCCATTCACGGTTGGAGTTTCTGGGGTGTTTTGCTTCGTTGTTTGCGCTTGAGTTTGAGGTCACGAACTGATGGCCAAACATTCTTTTTTTTTTTGTGCCTTAACAAATGAAATATACATTTCAAAAATGCTAATTGTATTTTCTTGGGTTGTCTGTGATATAAAATGAGTTTGATTATCTGAAACCTTTGTGAGTGATAAATATGCAAAAACAGAGACTTCAGGAATGGACAATTAGTTTTTCAGAACACTAATTGTACCCCTATTTGAGAACCATTGTGGTTACAAACCCAAAATCTAAAGACTTTCAAAATAATGGTTTAAGTTTTGCAGTGATTGGTTGTATCTGTATTTGTACTCAGCCTTTTCTCCCAAAAGTGACACCAAAGAGAATAAAGACCATAGAAAAATCAAGTGTCTGCTTTTCCCCACCTGCACAAAGTCAGTTTCAATGTTATAATCTGTTCCATTAGGTATTCCCACTTGGATGGCGATCCCAGAGAGGTTTCCCCAGTTATTGATCAGTTCCTGGAATGTGTGTGGCAGCTGTCGCAACAGTTCCCATGCGCCTTCGAGTTTAACGAAAGCTTCCTGATTGCCATACACAACCACGTGTACTCCTGCCATTACGGGACCTTCCTGGGCAACTGTCAGAAGGAACGCAAGGAGATGAGGTATGATTGCAATCCGGTACTGCGCTCCAGTACTGCAGAGCTGCTAAATATTACAAATCATATTTCACAAGTTCGGTGGACTTGGTAGGGCGCCCCGAGACTGGGAGGTTGCTGGTTCGAGCCTCAACCAAGTTATACCTAAGACTCCCAACCACATGTTGCAACACATAAGTTGGGTTGAGCGAAGGGGCTGGGAACCCCCTCCTCTGTAACACAAGGAGTCGCACTACGAAATTAACATTTGTCTTTGTCACCGTGGTTAGAAATTGAGTGATGAGATCAAATGCACTGCCTTTTCACATGTCATCTATACCACTGGTGATCCACTGCTTTCACAACTTAGCTGATCTTGAACATGTTAAAAAAAAGTTTATGTTCCATTGATCTTTTTTCTGTGAAGAACCCTCTGTGTTATTTGGTCATTATTTATTTCAAAAATAGTGTTTAATATTTTGTTTCTTCTGTGAAAAATCCAGAGAGGGTTATTTGGTTATGATTTATTTCACAAATAGTGTTTCTGAATTTTGTTCTGTGAACAATCCAGGAGGGTTATTTGATTGTGGCTTTCTGGAAAAACAATATTTCTTTACATTTCGGCTCTCCTGCATTGTCACACTTTTTCTGTTACAAACTGACCCTGGCCCTCATCAGAAAAGGGAAAAACAATGTGGCCCTTGGAAAAAAGTTTGGGGAACCCTGATTTAGCATTTTCCGTTTTTGACGTATGCAAATATTTAATGCTGTGTGTATATTCTCTTGCCAGGCTTTATGAGCGAAGTCATTCCGTATGGCCCCAGCTTTGGAAGGAGAGAGCGGACTTTACAAATCCACTCTACAAGGATGAACTGAGTCAATGCCAGGGTGTCCTGAGACCCAACACCACCCCTTACTGTTTCAAGTAAGTCTTTGCAGCTCCAACGTAAACCTAAGAAATGTAGATCTTAGGGCATTTACCGTATTTTCCTGACTATTGGGTTATAAGCACACCCCCCCAAAAATATTTTTTGTCCTATATTTTCCATACATAAGGCGCACCGGACTATAAGGCGCTACAGTGGGAACGTCAACAAAACAGTCAGATAGTTCAGTCAAACGTATTAACCCCTTAACATTCCGACGGCTCACAAAGAAGCAGATACGTGTCTTACTAATACTCACCGGCCCAAATCCCAATACATTGTATGCATCGGGATTCAAACCTGTGCTGTGGCGGTGAGTTGTCCTGATTCTCATTCATAACAACGAAGTGAACATTATTTGTCATTAAATTGGACATGACACTCATAATGAAGAGAATTTCAGGTTAACTAGGCAAACATTTGCAAGGTAGTGCTGAAAAATAGTTCATTGTAACATTTGGCAGCAACAAAATTCCCAAATAAGTTAATAAATAAGATTAACACAGACGCTCTCGTACTTACGAACATTCGACCTACGTAAAACAATAGATACTAACATTTTTTTCGGGATGTCGAAAAATATCTGGACATTTTCGTAAGTTAGATTTTGTATTGTGTGCATCTTTTTATAAGTAAAGGACATTACTGTAGTGCTTCTTTCCACCGCTACCGGGTTGTGGCAATGTGAGAGCTTACCCAGCATCCACCCGGAAGAAGAAATCCGTCTTTCTAGTTTGTGTGTAAACATTCTAGACTGTACCTCCAGCGTTCTACGAACTTTGACATTTTTATTGTTTAATATCTCGTGCATCCATTCAATATAGTTGGTGTTAATTGTAAAGGAGAGGCGAGCAGTTTCTTTTGAAATTAAAGTGGAATAAGAAAGCTGGATGCGGTTAAGAAAATAGTTGCATGGCTTTTTTTCGGCCTCTCTCTATCACGGAGGATGACCTCTTGAAGCTTATCTTCTAAAAGTAAGTTAAACCTAACTTTATTTATCTTTATAGAGCATATTATTTTATGAAATGTTTATTTTATAGTACAAAACAATACAGGTTACTTATATAAACCTTAAACATACATTCCATACAAATTATAGCACTGAAGCAACTTACGAACAAATTCAACTTACGATCGTTCGTAAGTAGGGCAGCGTCTGTACCCGACTTTTTTTATACAATACTTATCTTTTAATACAACTAGCAATTTATATATTTTTCACAGCCTTGCCCTGGGTGAGAAGATGTCTCTGAGCCCGTTAGTCCTTTAAGGAACCTGTAGGAAAAAGACCTAAAAGCTAAAAATAAGCTAGAAAGAATGTCATGATAGATAGGCAAACATATATACAGGGTTGTGCTTGGGGACTCTCATAATTTGTAATAATACCGCAATGAAGAAAAAAGCGTCTGAACAATCCATGGAAAAACATTTAGCAGCAACAAAATTTTGAAAAAGTTGATGAATGCGATATTTATAACTCTTTTTCTATACAAAGTTTATATATCTTTCACAGTCTTGCATGCTTGTGTAGAGGGGGTCTTGGGGAAGAAACTGTCTTTGAGCTTGTTAGTCCTTGATTTAAGGAACCTGTAAATATCAGAGGGTAAGAATTGAAAGAGGTGGTGGCGGGGGTGAGAGGAGCCCATTATAATGTTGTTGCGGTATCTACAGACTAGCGAACTAGCATCACTCAATCAAATACTTTCCATGTTTGTCCACAATACGAATGTAAACTCCTTACTACCTTCTACTTGACATTTTTATAGAATGTGGAAGGGATTATATAACCATGTGGAACGCTCGACGCCTCCATGCCAATCTCCTGCTGACTGCCTATCTGCTATGAGGGAAGAGTCCCAGCAACTGGAGAAGGAATTGACCAATCACCAGGAGGTACCACCAGGAGGAACCGCTCACCACCACTCGGGCTCCAAACAAGGCATACAACACAAGGAACACCCATAACACTACTACAAATGTTGCTCGTATAGCCTTGGATTACTTTCAACGGGACCCGGATTCTGCAGGTCTGCATCAAACCTTAAGTACCGGACTATAGAGTGCACCTGATTATAAGCCGCACCCACCACATTTTAAGAGGAAAACCGATTTTGTACATACACGAGCCACACCTGTGTATAAGCCGCATGAGCCCACATTTAAACATGTAACACAAACACAAATTAAACCAAACCCGACTTCAAGTCCCGCGATTGAAACTAAATGTCCTTCATTAAAGTCCACAGTCCAAAAATCACACCCGGCAAAATGAACGGAAAATGAAACCGGTACTTAAGGTTTGATGCAGACCTGCAGAGTCCGGGTCCCGTTGAAAGTAATCCAAGGAAAAAAGTGTATATTTCCAAAGGTAAGGGTGGCAAGAATATATCAGATGAACACATTTACTCACGCAACTCCTTTTTCTTGAACCAACTTTTTACCCCCTCTTCTTTCCTTGTCTGTCCCTCACCTTTAGCGGTCCCCACTTAAACTTGGCACCCCGCGTTTGTTCCGCCCCTCATTTTTCGTTCACCCGTATCAGAATAAGTGTCTAAAATAAATACATTACAAAAATGTACAGTTGCAAATACATATTATACATGGGTTACACATATTTACAAAGAAAGACGGTACACCAAGAGAGTTTTCATAGCTTTAATAATAATAA
Source organism: Urocampus carinirostris (assembly GCF_059441175.1). Taxonomy (NCBI): domain Eukaryota; kingdom Metazoa; phylum Chordata; class Actinopteri; order Syngnathiformes; family Syngnathidae; genus Urocampus; species Urocampus carinirostris. The sequence continues at coordinate 12,714,662 of NC_142356.1, forward strand.
TATAGCTTTGACAGGGCAGTTAATGGTAGCAACACTCGAGCGCCGCGAGCGGCCGTTAGAAAAATGACATAAATTGGCCGCATCACTGAATAAGCCGCAGGGTTGAAAGTTAGGGAAAAAAGTAGCGGCTCATAGTCCGGAATTTACGGTACTTGGGAAGTCCTAAGTTTTTTTTTTAAAACATGGCAATAGTTACCCTAAGTTTAAAATGCAAAATATCACAGTGTTGTTGATAGAGCAGCCAGTGCTCTTTCAGAATCGTATACGTTTGCTAACCTCGTTTGATAAAACTAAAGTGATTGCCTCGATGGATCAGTGATGAGTAAATTAAAAGGATTTCTCACTTATCTTTTTCATGCAGAGGATATCTGTTCTCACAGGGAAGCCAATATTGTGGGAGAAAGTAGAGGTCAAAAGGAGGACTAGGTGCATCCAGAAGGGACACTGTGGGCCGGACCCACCTACCACGTACACGATCCCAGTTGCCGGACCAGCACGGGACCACCGAGATTTTGAACCTAGACATCAAAACGGAAACGTGGTGGACGCCGCTCTCAACTAAGCTACTCAGCCCAAGCACCTTCACGCAGATTACATTTCCATCTTCAGTGAGCTGAAATCGGGCGCAGCCCACCTCAGCACCCACTGCTGGGGGGACAGCAACGAACAAGAGACAGACCATTAAGCTTTAGATGCTGCCTACTTAAAACTGAACAAATTTTGGGAGTCCACCATGATTTAACTAAAAGAACTTGGGTGAGTTTTTGTTTTCATTCGTCCTGTCAAATGCATTTTTACTACTATTTCAAATATGCAATCCAAGGACATAGGTTTGGTTTTGGCATTAGTAGGGACAGAATCCTAACCGAACATAAGGCTCACGTGAAATAAGGGAAAGGCACATTCAATCACGTTGGTCCCAAGGTGGAGCAAACATTAATCCACCTGTTATTTTTGAAACTATCACATTATATCGCTATAGACAAAACCATTATTTCTAGATATTGGTGGAGACATGTTGGTAAGCCGTCCAAAGGTCTCCTTCAATGGCCTCCCCAAACTCCTCCCATGTCCAAGAACTGAAGCCTCACAGGCCAGGAAGGCCTGATAAAACTCGTTCTTCTGCATCTCTGACTGCCGGTGACCACAGACAGGTGTGAGGGTTGCCTCCACGGCAGACACTGTCTACCCTGTCCACCAAGACAATGGAGGCACAGAATATAGTCCACTCTAAATCCATGTCCCCCTCCTCCCTCGCGACATGGGCAGAGACGGTTCTGACAGAGGTGGGAATTAAACCTCTTTCCGACAGAAAATTCTGTTAGACTTTCCCAACAAACCCTGAAAAAACGTTTGGGTCTGCCAGGTCAGGCCGGCATCTTCCCTTCATCCAAACCAACTCACCACTAGGTGGTAATCCGTGGAAGCCTCCGCCATTCCAGTGTCCAAAACGTGAATCGGCAAGTCCGATGAAACGATTAGAAAGACGATCTTCGAACTGCGGCCTAGGGTGTCCTGGTGCCATGTCCACGTTTGGATACCCTTATAGTTGCAGACGGTGTTAGTTATGGACAAGTTGTGGTAGCAGCTGAAGTCCAATAGTGAAAAGCCACTCGGGTTTACAATGGGGGGCACGTTCCTCCCAGTCACGCTCCTCTAGGTCTCACTGTCATTGCCTGTGAGCGTTAAAGTCCCCCTTTAGTACGAGGGAGTCCACACTCTCCAAGGAGGTTGGACACTCTGAACTTCTCTTAACCGTGTAGCACGAACTACAGTCAGGAGCTGTACCTTCACCCGAAGGCGGAGGGAGGCTACGCTCTTGTCTAGCAGGGTAAACTCCCATGTACAGGAACTGAGCCGTGGGACAACCAATATTGCGCCTCTCACCGCCTGCAACCCCAAAGTGGAAGAGAGTCCTACCCCTCTCGAGATAACTGGCACCAGAACCAAAGCTGTGCGTGGAGGCGAGTCCGACTACATCTAGTTGGAACCTCCACTAGAGAGGGGAAATTCCATTTCCCAGGAGCAAGCTTCTGTAACCAGGGATCCATCCATCCATTGTCTTCCGCTTATCCGGTGTCGGGTCACGGAGGCAGCAGCCTTAAAAGGGAAGCCCAGGCATCCTTATCCCCAGCCATCTCCTCCAGCTCATCCGACAGGATCCCGAGGCGTTCCCAGGCCAGCCGAGAGACATAGTCTCTCCAGCGTGTCCTGGGTCGCCCCCGGGGCCTCCTGCCGGTGGGACATACCCGGAACACCTCCCGAGGGAAGCGTCCAGGAGGCATCCTTATCAGATGCCCGAGCCATCTCAACTGGCTCCTCTCAATGCGGCGGAGCAGTGGCTGCACAGAGTCCCTCCCGGATGACTGAGCTTCTCACCTTATCTCTAAGGGAAAACCCAGACACCCTGCGGAGGAAACTCATTTCGGCCACTTGTATCCGGGATCGTGGTCTTTCGGTCATAACCAACAGTTCAAGACCATAGGTGAGGGTTGGAACGTAGATCGAAATTTTTGCCTTTCGGCTCAGCTCCCTCTTCACCACGACGGACCAGTACAGGGTCCGAACGACGGCAGACTCTGCACCCACTCGTCTGTCGATCTCCCGTTCCATCCTACCCTCACTCGTGAACAAGACCCCAAGATACTTGAACTCCTCCACTTGGGGCAAGATCTCATCCCCAACCCGGAGGGAGCATGCCACCCTTTTCCGGCTGAGTACCATGGTCTCGGACTTAGAGGGATTGGTCCATGGGAAAGGGGACCCACATTGTCCCTCATATCCAAGCCCGTCCGGGCCTAGCAAGTGTAAGTGCGGCCTCAAGGCTCTCACTAGAAGACCCCATCCCCAGGCCTGGCGCTAAGTGACCTCCACCCTTGTAGAATCTACAATCTTTATGCAACCCACTGAAATATTGAAAAGGGGTTCCCCATCTGAATAACTTGTGTGGGGTGCAGTAACAAATGTATCCATGACTGTTTTATTTTTGTTGTTCTCATATTTCCATGGTAACAAGTATACAAAAACCATGCTGGTTACTGTATTGTGTAAGTAACTTGGCAACAGACAATTCTTTGTCACATCATGCTTAACAATCCACGTGCAGCATATTAAGGCATACAAAACATCCTATTCTAACGTATGATTACCTGTAAATATCACTTAAAAGGGATGGACTCGAGATGCAGCTAAAACAAAATGTGAAGTGTGTATCAATCCTTCTTTACTCATTGCCTGCAAGTATGTTTTCTCATAATTTATCGTAAGTTTTCCAGTTGAGTACAAGGTGTTGCTGTTAAATGGTAAATGGTCTGCATTTATAGAGCGCTTTTCAAGTCAATGAAGACTTCCCAAAGCGCTTTACAATGTGCTTCACACTTACCCATTCACACACTCACACACCAATAGCGGCCATGCAAGGCGCTGACCTGCTTATTGGGGGCATTAGGGATTCAGTGTCTTGCCCAAAGATATTTTGACATATAACACGGAGGAGCCGGGAATTGAACCTGCGACCTCTTGATCCCAAGACGAGTGCTCTGGTAACCTGTCTTCGGTTGTGCACCTTAAATGGAATTGAAATGTGCATTTTTTTAAGATGTTCTCTGCAGTTTAATGAATGGTGCATATTTTGTTTTTGTCACATTAGCCATTTTAAGACATCCTACAAATACAACCTTATTTTGGAGCCAATGCACATTTATTTATTTATATAAAAATGAGTCAAGGAACACTGTAGACATTTTTGTTTAATGAATTCCCAACACCAGTTCCATGTTTTTTTTTTACATTTAATCAGTGTCTGAAATAAGGTTTGCCCGGATGCCTGGGGCGTGCGTCTTTTACGTCGGGCGTACAACTTACACAATGTCTCTGCTGAGTATTTTTTCAAGAAAAAAAATCCCCAAAATTCCTTTTTATTTTTTTATTCTTTTCAAATCAAACGTTTGCTTTATTCCGTTTTCGAAATCTTTGTTCGGTTTGGAAATTTCGGAATTTTGGTTCGTTTGGCAATTTCAAACTCGGCAGCGGATCAGAAGACTGCATCGAATATCTTCGTGCTTCTGAACTTTCCCGTGCGTTATAAAGTCGTGCATTTGCATATCTTTTTCCAAAGTAGACGCACAGAGAACACAAGAAAAATGGAGAAGTGGTTAGGAATCAAGCCAAAACCCCAGCTGAAGAAGAATGATTCAAAAGAAGCTAAAAAAAATTATGACGCTACAAAACGTAAACGTACATTAAAAGCATCGTGGAAAGAGGAGTTCACCTGGCTGGTAGCAGACGACGCAACGCAAACATTGCATGAATGAAGATGAGTAAATACAGGTACATACTGATGGCAGATGGAAAACAGCCATGTCATATACGTGCAATGATTGTTATAAGTAGATTTATAATAAACTTCATTTTAAAGTCTTGTTCTGTTATATATTCTGATGATCCTTAATATTTTGCAACAATGGATTTTTTTGCGATGAGTCATCTTATTGTATTTCAAGTTGTGAAAAATGGGGCAGGTAACTTTATGGCCATTATATAGAAATGACCATTCCTTTTCCTATGTACACTGTGGCCTAATGTGTATGTGTATGACACTGATCAATAAACTTTGAAAATGTAGTACTTTTGAAGACAAAAGTGACATTTATTGGAACTAAATGACGTTTTGAGACACTTCACCTAAGGGGCCGTCTTATAGAACCACCATCTTGAGATATTTAAACCTGGGGTCTCAAATTCAGTTTACTTGGGGGCTACCAGAGCTAGGGTCGGATAATGAGGAAAACAATTCCACTATTATCGAATATACTTTTGTAATATTACGTACACAAAGTAAAAAAAAATCAAGAATTTATATGAAAATGTAATGAATCTATAATTTGAAAAGGTTGCACTTACACTAAAAGGACTAGATGTTGCTGAATTGTGTAGTGCAACCCAAAATGACAAGGAAGAATACAAACTATGGTTTGGTCACTTTGAGTTTCCATTCTTCCTGTTGCAACAAGATGGCGGACAATAAATGCACATTTCTCCACATAAGAGTATTTGGAAAAACAAGAGTTGATATGCTAGCAATACTCTTTTCCTATACAGTATTATTTGTCTTTAAAATGCTTGTTTTTTTACCACTAGGAGGCGCAGAGTGAAGGGAAAACATCTGACAAACCTAAAAGCAGTTTTTGTGTGACATCAGCACAACTTCCAATTGAAAACTACGAAAATCGACTTGACTGGGTTTCCAGAGGATTCAAATCATTTTAGAATGGACTATTCAATACACACATGGTGCACATTTCTAGACCAGGTATTCACACTGGTAAGTGATTTAACTAGACAATATGCATTCCCTTCACATTAAACATTTCAATATTAACCACTATGGCCGTATGGGGCCATATTTTCTGTGGTGTGTCCTGGGCAAATACAGTCTGGCAGCACCCGTCCCTCTCCAACATATGTTTCCACACGGTTTTGAACCTGGGACCCTTCCCATGTAAGACACACTGATGAAAATAAATTCACGCAAGGTTTGAATTGACCATTTATTTAGTCACAAGGTTACTCACAAAATATAATTTTATGAATTAAAATATATACCTGGATTCATATTTCGTATTATGCATCCACAAAATAAAATTCAAATTGAGTGAATTCAACATCCTATTTTCAGAGAGGCACAATTTTTCCCTTTTAACAAACTGCAGAGAAATGATACATTGAAAATGACCGAGCATTCAACTTTGTTGAGGGCGTAGTTTGTTGAAATACCACCAGGGAGCCACTAGGGCGTGCCAGAGAGCAGTATGAAGGCGACCAGCTCCAGAACTGCTTGTAAACAAAAGCAGAGGTTTATCGATTTTTGGGGGTATTTATTCGGGGTGCCTCAATATAAACTTAGCTAAAGACACTCCCAGAGGCCTAAAGTACTACTGTGTACATTTCCAGGAAAAATCGCTTTTGCCGTTACGGAGCGTATGCGCCACATACGAACACACACGCACCTTAAATTCATATAGTCTAGATCTAGACTTAATAGATCGTTTATGATTGCAAATGTCAGTCAACCTATGATCTCATTAGAATTTAGTCTTGTGGACCAAAAAAAGAACAGTCTGTGTATAAAACATAAACCACTTCATCCTAAATTCATAGATTTATTGTAAACCATCCGATATCATTTAAGGCATACCTCCTTCTGTTCTAGCCAAGTCTTGTAAAGTAATTGCTACAAGTTCCATACATGATAACGATACAGACAGGAACATCCTTCGAGAAACTCCAGTTACTCATGATGAATCCAGACATAAAATTAAAAAGGATTGTATATTTCCATCATGATTTCAAGTCATTTCAGTTAAAGTGACCAATTCGAAGCTCCAAAATCTTTAAATCTTCTCCATGGAATCCTTCCTCCAATCGTACTCATGAGAAGAAAAGCTTCTGGCAGAGTTTTTGCGTCTCCTCCGGAGAGTCGACCTCGTGACCGATGGTGCGTGGGTCAGAGTAGATCTCATAGTCGTTGCCCCCCTGAAACAAAAACAAACCTCAGAAACATAGATTAAAAAAGAAACGGGGAGATTCTATTTGCACTATGCAACCCTAAGTTCAAAAAATGGATCGTCATCTTCAAAGAAAAACGGATCTTTGTTCGGAGCGTCCAGTCGTCCGTTCACAGCTCAAGAAAGATCCTAAAGATGCGTAAATAATCAGGAGAAATGTAGACAAAAAGCCAATACCCCAAAATATTCAGTTGAGATTACAATGGTGAAGTTAATAATTCCATAGACCATTGGTGTCCAAACTTTTTCGAAAAGCCAGATCTGGTAAACTGAAAGTGCCTGGGGGCCGACAACCTAGCCTTATAGCTTCCCTTTTCAGCATTCTCATTTGACGAGCAGCGTCGTGAGAAAAAGCTACCACTGTGCCGTTGAAACAGCTTCCAGTTGCTTCACCTTTTCACATCGTTCGTTTCCAGTTTGCGTTTTGTGGTCGGCATGTTTCGCCCGGCAGTGCCTCTTGATATTATATTCTTTGGAAACAGTCACTTGGCACTTTCCACTTGTCTTAAGAGGCGGCCCTCGCAGTCGACTTTCCTTTTTTTATTTTACAGACGCCATGTCGGAAATAGAGTGGGATAGAATTATCACAGAAGGGCAAGGTGGCCAAAGGGCTACTGGTTTTACCTGGTGAAATAGTGCAGTGTCTGAAATAATATCTGCCCGGGGATGCATCTTTTACGTCGAGCGTACAACTTACACAACGTCTCCGCCCGGGTGGCCGACAACTTTTTCAAGAAAAAAAAATATTTTGTTTTTTTCCCAAATCAAACGTTTGTTTTATTCCGATTTTGAAATCTTCGTTTGGAAATTTCGGTTCTTTTGCCAAATTGCATACTTGGCAGCCAATCAGAAGTCTGCATCGAATAACCTCGTGCTTACGGACTTTTCCAAGCCTTATAAGCCTTTGCATATCATTTTCCAAAGTAGCCGCAAAGAGAAAACAAGAAAAATGGATAAGTGCTTAGGAATCAAGCCAAAACCTCAGCCCCAGAAGAAAGATTCAAAAGAAGCTACTCACAGGTTTGGTTTTGTCACCAAAGAAGTGTATCGTTGAATACTTGTCATTCTCGATGAGCCCCAGGCAGTATCTTTTGTCCCATCCGTCAGGGAACACGTCAAAGCTGATCTGCCCTCCTATAGGGAAATCGACGGTTACAAACACAAATGTCAGCCACGGCGCTCTCAACAGAAATAACTCACCAATGGAGAACGACAATCCTTTTCCTTTGAATTGCTCCTTTAACACCGTCACAAACTTCTCCCGGATTTTTTCTTTCTGTTGGGGCCAGAAAAGGCAAAAGCTACAGATATAGTCTTCCATTATCTCTTTTATTGAAATGAGTTATTATGTTTGGGTTAGAGACGAGATCTTGGGCTTAAAATGGTAATCATTAAGTAGAGCCGGTCGGGCTTCTCTCTCGCATGCAATTATTCGATGAAGAAAATGCTTACCAAACTATAAGTTTAACTCAAAATCCAAAGAAATTTTCCGTCTTAGTGTTGTTTTTAAAACTGTGCGACTTCCTCCTTCCACCTCCCTCACGTCAGACGTCTTTTCTGCTTCCTTACAAGCTTTACAAATTTTCTCTGCTTTTTGGACAAATCTTTCACTGTTTGCATTTTGTAATCTGCATAATTTTATATTATTTTCGGTGCCTATTTGTTCACTTTTGTTGCTGCACTTACAGTACACACTTGATTTTTGGTTCTCGACCCAAAGTAGTCTAGTCAGGTTTATTTGTATAGCCCTTAATCACAAAGAGTCTCAACTGTCAGACCATCTGCAAACCTATGCTCTCAGCTAGGCAAGCTCTGTACTATCCGACATTATCCTGCCCTGTTTTTTCCTGCCTGGTACCTGTTGCCGACCCGTTTCTGCTTTTGCTCCCCTGTCCCGGCCATCAACCTGTTTTGCCCTGTTTCCTGCCTGATACCTGTTGCCGACCTCTTTTCTGGACTCGTTACCGCCCTTGCTCCCCCATCCCGGCTATCGAACAGTTTTACCGCTGCCTACAACTATCTTCACTCGACACAGAAGTGCCACTTCCGCATTCCTGCCATCAGCTACCCTTGACCGATGAGCTCTGGCTTGTGACACACAGACTATTATTACACCATTCCCTGTAGACCTCACGCTCCGTAGTTCAGCACAGTAAAGCTTCTTTATTACTTTGGCAGCAAATGAAAGCTCCGGGTTTATTTGGGGCTTATTTATCAGTTATTTGTCGGGTTCGGGTTTAAATAACCGCGACTCGGGTTGAGTCAGGCTAAAAAATTTTAGGCTTGGTCTTACCCCTAGTCTTGAGTATATTCTTTTCATCTTTGAGAATATTACATATTCATTTGTCATCCTAAAAGGTATAAAATTTGAAATGATGTATATATAATGGTTACTTTTTTAAGTGTTAAAAGTAATCTCTCATTTAATTTCACTATTTTCACTATTCTCCAAAATCAATGACTTCTCTTTCACATTCAATTATCAATACAATTAGTATACAACGATTAATGTGCAAAGCGTTTGCAGATGCAGAGTGAGGCGCAATTCTCTTGCCTCATGGCAGAGGGCGATAATGAGATCAAGGATTCTGATTTGGTGCACATCTTAGCCCCAAACAATAGAATTAGTGATAGCAAGCTAGCAGCAAGTCAAGTGATCTGGTAATTGTTTTTTCATTGCAGGGATTTCGCTTTCAAAATGGAAGATTATCTGCGTATGCTTTTAACCAAATAGGAGTAGCGCATAGACTTCATTTAAGTTAAAAAGAAATCGCACTACCCTATAAACATGCATTTTCTCTAAATAGTTATAGCTTGGGAAATTTGTATCTATTTTACATAACATAACCTCACTTAGAGGGAGCTGACATGATTCCCCCATCATTTTGGTGCTACGGGCAACCCTAAAAACCAAAAACCTTGTAAAAGGCTAAGCAAAAAAAAAAAGTTTTGGTCACTTTGACCCTCCATAATTTGACTTTGTAGCACTCGTTTTCAGTTGAACTACACAGTAACATCTGGCACTGGGATACGCTACCTTAATTTTTCTGCATAAATGTCGATAACTTATACATAATTCTTTCACTGATACACATTACATGGTGCCATGTTTAGATGTAGCATGAACCTATCCTATTAGTAGGTGGTAATGACACTTCATAGGACCATGCCATACAAACTAATGCCAGCTGCTGTTAATAACAAGGGAAGAACAAACCCAATGGCAAAGCTACCAGAGAGCAGTGTCAGCGTCATCACCAGACTAGTTGAGAAACAAGGCAACAATTTCAAGCACTTTACACAAAATTCAAACACTTTTCAGTCCTTGAAAACAACCTTAATATTCAAGCGTTTCCAAGGACTTCAAGCACCTGTACAAACATTGAAAAAAATATTTGAACGTACATAATGCAGGTTAGTCAAGCTGTTTTACGTTCGTGTACAACTCCTAATGCTATGTCATTCGACGTGAAGGCAGAGAAGCAAAAAGGGGCCTGATATCAGTTTAGCCAATCAGAATGCAGAACACAATGCGTGATGAGAATCCTTGAAGTGAACCGCAAAACAGCTAGGGATTACTGTACATTTGAACAGGCTTCTTACTGCTTAAAGAAAGCTTTATATATTGTGGGTAGACCTAAATGTGACCCCTCTGAAAGGCCCGACTGAAACCACATCACCGTTTTGATAGTTCTGTTACTGGGATCACGCCACGTTGCCACAAAATCAAATCGGTGAATCATTTAAAAAAAAGACCATTGATAAATGTACTAAATCTTCTGAGTTCAAACAACTAAACTTTCGAAAATTGGATTTAAGAAACGTTCACGCCAATTAAGGCCTTATTTTCAAAACAACGAATTCAATGCCTTTTAAGACTTTTCAAGGATCTAAGGGAACCCTGTTTAAAAATAGCGTAGGCGTACAGTACATCTATCCATGCAAGCTACTACCTGATCAAGCTCGTAGAACTCTTTGCGTTCCTCGACGGTACAGCTTCGTCCAATCGGCGAAACATTCAACATGCCGTTACGGAATTCAACGAACGTACCCCTGACCGAAAAATATACATCTCCAACACTGTTCAACCTGATTAGACATCATAATATCAACGAGTGTGAAAAAAAATACTACCTTTTCTTGGGAAGTTTGATCGTAGACAAGTAGTTGAGGCAAAAATTGATAAATTCTTGCAAAAACTCTTCTCCCATTTGAGCCTGGATTGACTGATAAGCAGAAAATAATGAGACCCAATAGATCAAGAGCCTGGTGAGGACAATGTCTTACCTGAATGGATAGTAACCGCCCCTCCTTATAGGCCACGAGACCGTTCTCTGCAAATACGTAGTCCACTTTATGGATCACTGATTGGAAACACCGATGGGGGAGTGAAAATAGAAGCATGAGTCAAACTACTCTTATGTATCACCCATATCGGTACAAACCACACATCAAGCCGAACTTTAGGTTATCTTGAAGAATTTGAAGGTAATCCTCCATCTTCATTATACAATTTCCTCTCTGTTAAGAACTAGTTCCATTGGCAGCAAAACAGCCCCGCAGCAGAATACTACCACCACCATGCTTGACGGTGGGCAAGGTGTACTTGGGTTAAAGGCCTCACCTTTTCTCCTCTAAATCTATTGCTGGGCATTGTGGCCAAATGGCTCAATTTTTGTTTCGTCTGACCACAGAACTTTCCTCCACAAGGTCTTATCTTTGTCTATGTGCTCAGCAGCAAACTTCAATCAAGCCTTAAGGTGCCGCTTCTGGAGCAAGGGCTTCCTTCTAGCACGGCAGCCTCTCATTCATTCACGCTTACTGAGCTCCTAAGACTTTCCCATTGTCGCATTGCCAATGGTTGCAACAGCTTCCGTTATCCGTGCCTTTAAGCTCATCCACGTCTCTTGGAGTAGGGGCAAGTAGATCAATCTTATCACAAATCCCCAGAAAAACTGAGATCTGGAGATCTAGGTGGCCATTCTGCCAGAATTGTCCTGTCCATCCGTCTGGCAGTGTGGTGTTCAGAAACTGTCTAACCATGAGGCTCCGTGTGGCGGCACCCAATCCTGTTAAAGTCACCATACTCGTTCTAACTCAATATATCCATTAACCAGTTTTCCAGCATCTTGAGGTACGTCTCACCAGTGACTCTTGCTCTTTTAAAGAAGACAGCTTTTTTGGAAATAGCACAAACCAGTAAAGCATGAATAACCGAAACCGCAGCAATCATTGACAATGCAATGCTGGGACACGTTTGGCGAGAATTTGATTAGTCATGTGAAGTCATATTTATTTGTGTAGCCCTTAATCACCAAGAGTCTCAAAGGGCTGCACAGCTCTCAGATGATTGCAGACCACAGACTTTTATGACACCATCCCCTGATCTAAAACATACACGAGGGCAAGGAAAAACTCAAAAAGCTCAACATGAGCAAAATCAAGAAACCTTGAGAAGGGACTGCACATGAGGTAATCCCCCTTTCTAGGATAAATAAAATAATGTCATGTCGGGATTCTTTCTGTGTTTTTAATAATTTGTTTGGATCTGAAGACCACAGGAGGGTTAAACAAAAGAACAAAATCTTGACTTCAGACTAGTATTTTAGTTTATGGCTACTTCATTTTCAAGTGAGACTAATAGTACTGTACTAATGTACTAATCTCTGGTCTCCCGAAGTCCTGCAGCGAGACTTTCAACTGAGACAAGAAAGTGATCATGTTAACCCCGATTTTAGCTAACCTGCATTGGCTCCCTGTTAGCTTAAGATGCTATTTTAAGGTTAAAATCTTTGTGTTATGTGACCAATGGTGCTCGCATTGATCATTCAATGTAAAATTTGAGATCACAAGCTTTCCGATTTTACCAGATGTGTTTCCCATCCGCAATCATTTCCGAGATATTCAATGCCAAAACGTCAATGCCAAAACGAGCCCAGGACTTTCGGAACATCCTGTATTGCATGTCATGTGACCGCATGACTTCTCACACAAATTTACACACTGGGGCTTTAATCTTCTCAAAATGCGTAATATTATACAGTGGAACCTCGGTTTTCGAACGCCTCCCAGTTCGAACAAATCGGTGTCAGACCAAAAATTTCGAGAAATTCTTGCTTCGCCGTTCGGTCAAAAAAATCGGGGTTTGAACGCCGGTAATGCGTGAGTGCGTTCGCTAGGGTGCGATGCTGAGCGGCGTACGGGTGTTTTAGCCCCTTATTATGCCTCTGAAAAAAGTCAGTGCAAGCAGCAAAGTTGCTACAGGTGAAAAAAGAAAAGTAGTGCGTACAACTATTGCATTTAAGAAAGAAAAAAATAGCAAACTATGAAGGAGGTGTGCGAGGGACTTCTGCTGACCACCACAAAGGCAAGAAATCCTATGCATAATTCTTTTCTTTATCCTTTTTTTTATTTGTACACGTTCATGTTAGCGTAATCTTTCGTACGGAAGATTACGATAACGCGTATGTGCGATTAGCCTGGGTTAGCTTTATGTGGGTGTTGGAACAGACCCCAACTTTCAGGGTGTTGGAACGGAGCCCCCTTTCCAATGAACCGCTCACCACTTGTTGTGGAGACCCGGGTGCTAAATGACTCGTAAACGACCTGATTTTTTTTTAATTTTTACACGTTCATGTTAGCGTAAACTTTCGTACGGAAGATTACGATAATGCGGACGTACGATTAGCCCGGTTAGCTTTATGTTTACGTTAAACATTAAAGGTAAACATTCAGGGTGTTGGAACGAATTAAAACGATTTACATTATTTTTAATGGGAAAAATGATTTCGGTGATCGAACAAATTGGTTTTCGAACAGGGTTTTGGAGCGGATTATGGTCGAAAACCGAGGTTCCACTGTATGATGTTTTGAGATAGGAACAGTGAAAGTAATCAAATATCCTGCTGCCACGCTGTGCCATGTATCACTTACCCTCCCTCGTACCAGACAACGCAGTGCCATCTAGTGGTCAAGTATTACACGCTGGGGCTTTAATCCTCTCCAAATACGTAATATAATATTAAATTTTGAGATAGGAACAGTGAAAGTAATCAAAAATGCTGCCTCCACGCTGTGCCATGTATCACTTGCCCTCACTCGTACCAGACAACACAGTGCCATCTAGTGGTCAAGTATTACACACTGGGGCTTTAATATTCTCAAAATGCGTAGTATAATATTAAGTATTAAGATAGGAACAGTATAAGTAAAAAACAATCGAAAATCAGCTAATTGTTTGAGGTTTTGAGTTTTTCCTTGGCCGCATGTTGGTTTAAGATCAGGTAATGGTGTAATTGTAATCCTGTGCAGTCCTTTGAGACATTTTTGCGATTAAATGTGACCTGACTTGTTTTTGAAATGTACAATTGTGAGACATCTTGGTAAGAAGTTCATGCTGGTGAGTCTCACCATCGTCTCCCAGTTGCTCTTTGATTTTGTGGAGGTCCGACCCCCCCACCACGCCAACGTGAACCCTCGTCTTCAGCTTCTGAAGGAAGGCGGCCATTTCTGCGGTTACGGGCTGAAAGCACAAACAAAAAGCAGCAAGAACCGTTACACAGCAAGGCACAAACCTCTATTTGTGCAGTATAATATCCAGGGTTGGGTAGGGTTTCTTTAACTGGATTACTTTCAACTACTTTTGGATTACTCCAATACCAAATATGCTAATAAAAGACAAAAGAAGGGCAGCACGGCGGCGCAGTGGGTAGCGTGTGTGCGGCACAGTTCTGAGGTCGTGAGAACCTCCTGCGTGGGTTCAAATCCAGCTAGCGGCCTTACTGTGCGGAGTTTGTATGTTCTCCCCGTGCTTGCGTGGGTTTCCTCCCACATTCCAAAGACATGCATTTCAGGTGAATTGGCTGGTCCAAATTGTCCCTAGGTGTGACTGAGCGAGTGAGTTGTCTGTCCCCGTGTGCCCTGCGATTGGCTGGCAACCAGTTCAGGGTGTCCCCTGCCCACTGCCCGGAGATGGCTGGGATTGGCTCCAGCCCCCCGCAACCCTAACAAGGATAAGTGGTACAGCTAATGAGATGAGATGACAAAAGAAACTAAACATGAATAAAATGACTAAATTTTGTGCAGGCTTGGGGAGTAACGGAACACATGGAACGGCAAAAATGATGTTGGCAAGCGGTTTGGATTTATTTTAATTTTGTTTCTGTGGCATTTTATGTTAGTTTTGCCGGAGATCAAAAAGATCAAAGCCAGGAGAGAAAGCTTACCACGTGTTGTGAGTCATCATTTTGTTCATATTTAGTTTCTTTTGTCTTTTATTAGCACATTTGGTATTGGAGTAATCCAAAGTACTTGAATGTAATCAAGTTAAAGTAACCCTACCCAACCCTGGTATTCATCAGAATATATAACAGAACAACACTTTAAAATCAAGTTTATTATAAATCTACCTATAACATTCATTGCATGTATTTGACATCGCTTACATCTGATTCTCTGTATGAAAACGTAACAAAAGTGTGATAACTGGACTAAGAATGGCTAGTTTTGCTCCGCGGAAGCCCTTCGAAAAATAAGCCATTAAAATTCCCACCGCGCTGTCCACTTTGAGAACATAAAAACACTCAAAAGATGAAATCACTATGAACCTGTCTCGCTGCGGTCAATGTTCCGTCGACATCAAACAAGCAGAGGATTTTGGAGTCCACTGATGATTCCTCCATCTTGTCTTGCACCTTCTTCACTGCACAAAGCTTGCGTGTTATACTGCCACCTACTGATCCGGAGTGTGGCTGATCCTCAAATGGCTACATAACTGCTGATTTTTGATGACTGATTGTTTACGTTCACTGTTCCTATTTCAATACAGTGGGACCTCGCTACTTCGCGGTTCCACGTTCGCGGGTTCAGAGCTCTGCGGGTCTAAAAAATAATAATAATAAAAGTTTTTAAAAATATATATATATATTTAGAATAGAATAGAATATGCCTTTATTGTCATTGTTACAACATGGGATATATATTGTAACAACAAAATTGGACGACTCCAGTTCCACGTTTACAGTAAGGATAAGGACACAAAGAGATAAAGGAACAAAGAACATGTTTTAACTGTCTTTGTTGTAAATAGGCTCTGCTTCCTCCGGAGGGGGGGTGATGAGGGGGGTGAGGGACAAACAGAAATGGTGGATCCAACTGGATGTTTGATCTTACAGTACACACAGTCCAGTGTTTTTTCCCAAATTGCTCAGTCCACGTATTGATTATTTAAGCATTTTTGAAGGGGCGTCGCTACTTCGCAGATTTTCACTTTTCGCGGGTGGTTTTGGTCCCCATTAACCGGGATAACCGAGGGATTACTGTACTTAATATTATATTATGCATTTTGAGAAGATTAAAGCCCCAGTGTGTAAAATTTCACCATCGAAATTGCTACAAAACTGCTGATTTTTGATTGATTTTTACTTATACTGTTCCTATCTCAATACTACGCATTTTGAGAAGATTAAATCCCCAGTGTGTAAAATTTCACCATCTAAATTGCTACAAAACTGCTGATTTTTGATTGATTTTTACTTGTATTGTTTTTATTTCAATACTTAATATTATACTATGCATTTTGAGAAGATTAAAGCCCCAGTGTGTAATAGTTGACCACTAGATGGCACTGCGTTGTCTGGTACGAGCGAGGGCAGGTGAATGGTAACAGCTACATGCTAACAACTAAATGCTAACTGTTCCATGCTAACAAATTATTTCAACAGCTACATGCTAACGAGTCATGCTAACGGCTAATTGCTAACTACTCCATGCTGACAAACTACACTAATCACTACATGCTAATGGTTAAATGCTAAAAAATAATGCTAACAGCTACATGCTAACGAATACATGCTAACAAATTATGCTACAGGATACATGCTAATAGATATATGCTAACAAATGATGCTAACAGTTACATGCTAACAATTTATGCTAACAGTTACATGCTAACGGGTAATGCTAACAGCTACATGCCAAAGGCTACATACTAAAAAATAATACTAACAGCTCCATGCTAATGGATACATGCCCACATTTCTTGCGTAAATATTGTGTAAATTATAACCTTTATCTTCTTTGTTCCTTTATGTTGTGTAAATTATAACCTTATCTTCTTTGTTCCTTTATCTTCTTTGTTTTCTTTTATCATCACTGTTAATATGTGAAACTCGAGTGTCATGTCCAATTTCGTTGTCACAATATGTTCAACCGATTTTGTAACAATGACAATAAAGGTATATTCTATTCTATTTTAACAAATTATGCTAACTGATACATGCTAACGTAAATGTGCTAACAAATAATGCTAACAGTTACATGCTAACAAATTATGCTAACAGTTACATGCTAACAAATAATGCTAACAGTTACATGCTAAAGGCTACATGCTAACATATCATGCTAACGGCTACATGTTAACGAGTTATGCTAAAGGATATTTGCTAACGCCTACATGCTAACAAATTATGCTAACAGCTACATGCTAACAAATTATGCTAACGGCTACGTGTTAACAGGTTATGCTAAAGGCTACATGCTAACGGTTACATGCATACAAGTTATGCCGACAGCCAAATGCTAACGGCTACCTGTTAAAGAATCATGCTAACAACTACATGACAACAGCTACATCCTAAAAAATATGGTAACTGCTACATGCTAAGTTGTCATGCTAATGGTTACATACCAACGGCTATTGCTAACGGCTACATGCCAACGGCTACATGCAAGCGGCTTTATGCTTACGACAACAAGCAAATAACTACATGCTAACAAATTATGCTAACAGATACATGCTAACGTGTCATGCTCACACCTACATACTAATAACTCATCCACTTGTTAGCATCCACCACTCTCCCTTTCAAGTGGAACAGTGACTCACTTGGGCCACCCCTGGAAACATCCCTGGGTACCATGGTGGCCCATTGAAATGAATTTGAATGGGCCATTTCAAAATGTTATGTCACAGTTTAATAACAGTGTTATTACTATGTTATTACTAGAACCAGGTTCAAAATAGCAGATACATCTTACTTGAGTTTTACGAATACATGCTAACAACTTTATGCTAACAACATGACCGGGAATTGTCTAGTGTTAGTATTATTTTTTTCATTTTATAAAACTTAGTACCGGTAGTTAAATTGGCAGTTATTTTAAGTATTATTTGTGTTTATTTTTTTCTCAAAAAACAAGACGAAATACTGTATGGTAAAATTCAAAATTACAGCATAATTACCGATTTAAGGCATTTATATGTGCCTCGGGGACCACGTATTATAATAAAACTTAAAGGGACAGTGTGTGTTATTTAACCACTGGGTGTCACTGCATGGTGGAGTGCGGCTGAAACGAGTGCTAACAAGCACAAGGAAGAACACAAACTACAGGGACTCAGAGTGACCTAAACACCATTTTACTTATTTTTTTCCGCCCAGCCTTTTCGAATTTTTAGAGTACCCGGAGTAGCAAGATGGTAGACAAATATGACAGTTAAGTGAGGCTGTTGTTATGAAAAATAAATAAAAAAATTTCGACCTACAAAATACAATATATAATACAATATATATATATATATATATATATATATATACAATACATAAAGTAACACGTTTATGCGATCGTTTATGTATTTTTGCTTGTTACTTGTTGTATTTTTATTTTATTTTTTCAAACTAAAGGGACAATGTATAATATTAAGTCCCTCTTAGTGCAAATAACTTTCATCCAGTAAAAAAAAAAAACATTGATTAGAATACTAGTCAAAAATCCATTAACAATCATACCATTTTTTTTTTTTAATAGAATAAATCCGAGGTTGAGAAATGTGTACGTCTTTTACATAGTGGAATCCCACCTAGTCGTCGCCGCCATGTTTGTCTGGCGTCTTGCTAAGCTCAGTGGCACTGGTTTTAATACGCTTTGGACAACAGTGCCATCTAGTGGTTAGATATTTTAAACTGGTGCTTTAAAGTGAAATGTTTTTTCTATTTTTAAGAGGCACTAATTAAAACACTGTCCCTTTAAAACCCCAATGTGTAGTATTTGACCACTAGATGGCATTGTGTTATTTGGTAAGAGCAAGGGCCAGTGATACACAGCAAAGCACAACAGCAGGATGCTGGAAGAATATGGCGCCGATCTGGTGAAAAAGAAATGCACATTCCTCGATTTGTACTTCTTCTTTTAAGTCAAAGCACATTTATTTGTGACACCTTTAATCACAAAATGTCTCAAAGGACTGCACAGGTTCAATGACACCATCCCCTGATCTTAAACCAACATGCCGGCAAGGAAAAACTCAGCGGGAGGAAGATAACAAACCTTGAGCAGGGGACTTTTAATAAAAATCGTAATGATAGTTCGTGTATTGGTACTACTAAGAGGCACTAAATATTACCATAACTGTCAACCTGTACGTTTTTGCCGTACAAAGTACGTTTTTTTATGCATTTTAAGACGACGTACAAGGAAATCTGTACGGAAAAACGCAAATGTGTGTGCCGCCTAGGGATTTCCCATCATGCATCATTCCGAAAAATATATATATATATAGTGTACGATTTTTTTGTATTTTGTACGGGAAAATACGACAGTTTGTACGAGCCGTGGAGGTTGACAGGTATGCATTACACACTGTCCCTTTAAGCTTAAGTGAAAACAACACAACAGGCGGCGGGTATTCATTTTTGACATTTCCTTGTGGTTTTAATAATTCAAAAAAAAGAGGCTTTACCCAAAAAAAGGTAGAAAAACACACATAAACAAGCAACTATAACAATTAAGGAAGCCCCTTTTCCTTTCTCCCCCAAACGTCGAACAAAGACCAGTTGGCGCCATGCATTTAAAAGCCGTCACTGACCAATCGCTACTCCGACAAGACACGCACGCTCACGTTTCCCACGTCGCATGACGACCAATCAAAAACCAGCATTCTTTGTCGTCCTGCCGATTCAAATTGAAACGCTCCCATCTGACCAATCGGTGAGCTTGTAGGCGGGGTTACACAACTACTTCAAGGCAAGTTAGTGTGCGGTGGCAATCTGGGACAAAACCGCTACGCTTTGTATCGTCTTCGCTTCTCAGCGGTCAGGCCACTGAATTATTAGAAGGGTAAGCGCACGCTCTCCTTTTATCAATATATTTAACTTTATTTTCTTGTTCAAAAAAAGAAAAAAATATATATATTTATACATTGAATATGTGAGTATTGTGTTTAGCACTTACCGTGTGTTTTATGACGTAAGGCCTCCATTTTTACGTCTTCGTTATCCTTAAGTGTTATGTTAAACTTCAAGTAACAACCTAAAATACAAAATGGCCTATTCTATTATTTACGTAAATGTATTTCCTTTCACTCTATTCGTATGTATATCATGGAAATATATAAGCCGCCTGCCTCTCGGTAAACTGCTCAAACGCCATTTGGTCAGCAGCTTGACACGATGGTGGCCGCGCGTCCCAACTTTCCGCACGAAGGAGGACGACATTGCTTCTTCTAGACTTGACGTGAAGCACGACGCGTCGAAAGTATTTCGATATCATGACGTGTTGAGTGTTTAGGAAGAGTTTTGGAGCCATTGTAAAGTTTTGGCGAAGTTAAGTTTTAGGCGGGAAGATACAAAATGGAGTCGCGTCTTTTGTCCCATGAAGGCAGAAAGCCGATTAGGGGACACGGGGCATCTTTCAAGCTCTTTGCCACATTTATTCTCGTATCATTTTCAACTCTTAACTATTACCACATTCTACCTCACTGCTGTTATTAGTTACTTTCAGCTTCCTTTTTACATTGTTTAATTTCGTAATTTCATTTTAACCTTTTTACAATTTTATATTTAAAAAAAAAAACAACAACTTGTTTTTACATGGCAAACAGTATATGGTATTTTTAATACTAAAGGGATGTTATACTTCATAAATGTATGTATTTTTGTGTTTTCCATTTAGCTATTCTTGCGTTTTATGAGACATTGTGTGTTTAGCGCCACCTAGTCGTAAGAAAACATCTTTACTTATTAACCCACTTGTTCCATTTTGGGTACCTTCTTTGTGTTTTTATAAATTTTAAAATGGAAATTTTACTTTTAAACAGTTGGGACACATTTATGAAAAGTAACATAAGATTTGAAGTTGGTTAAAATACGGATTTTATACTTTTTAAATTTCCTGTTTGAACGCTTAGCAGACATTTTCGAATGATATGATTTCAATAAACTACACAAGTTACCTAAATGCATTTTATTTATAAACCCTGACAGGTAAAAAAAAAAAAAAAAAATTCCACCTGTATCCAACGCTTCCCTAATAACTATTCAGAAGTCTGGACCAAAACATAGTGCTGTTGGGTAACCTAGGGTGTCTGTATATTCTTGTGCATTGTAGCACTTGTTTTCAGTTGCACTACCATGACAAAGCTGTTTCTCATGGTAGAACATCTGATAGATGGATACTTTATTCACCCCTGTAGGGAAATTCACACTTCCAGCAGTATCCTTGTGATGAAAAATAGAATTATAAAAATGGATATAGAATACAAAATACCCAATGTAACGTTTTGCTATAGAGTATTTAAATAGTGCTATGGAAAATAAGGGTTATATGCAAATCTGAGGGTGGGCGTTCGCTCCCCCGGGTGGAGTTAAAGAGCCTCATGGCATGGGGAAGAAATGATCTCCTCAGTCTGTCTGTGGATCTGTGTCCCTCTAAAAAAATTATTTTGAATGTGTCTTTGGTTTCTAGACAAAAAAGCAGCCATGACAAAGGACCCAAACAAGCCAAGAGGAAAAACCTCATCCTATGCCTTCTTTGTGGCAACCTGCCGCGAAGAGCACAAAAAGAAGCACCCTGGGACCAGTGTGGGATTTGCTGAGTTTTCCAAAAAGTGCTCTGAAAGATGGAAGGTATGGTGTTTAGAAACCTACATTTTACTGTTCTTGGTGGCTAACTTTAGGATTTTCCTCCCCTTCAACTTGTTTGAGTAGACCATGTCCGGCAAGGAAAAGCAGAAGTTTGAGGAGATGGCCAAGAATGACAAGGTCCGGTATGACAGGGAGATGAAAGGTTACGTCCCCCCAAAAGGGGCGAAAAAGGCCAAGAAGAAGAAGGACCCTAACGCCCCTAAAAGGCCCCCGTAAGTGTGATTTAAAAGGTATTGCATTTTAGTGAGGTGTTTTGGCTAACTTGTTCAAATCTTTTCTCCAGATCTGCCTTCTTTGTCTTCTCTTCGGAACACCGACCCAAGATAAAGGAAGATCACCCCGGAATCTCAATCGGTGATATTGCAAAGAAGCTCGGAGAGCTGTGGTCCACACTCGGCCCCAAAGATAAGACTCCATATGAGGCAAAAGCTGCCAAACTGAAGGAGAAATATGAGAAGGTATTGATGGATTTCTTTTATCTGTTAATGATTTTTGTGGTCCACCCATCCGTAACCTTACCTTGACTTTATTTCCAGGATGTTGCTGCCTACAGAGCATCAGGCGGCTCAGGAAAGACCGATGCCGGCAAGAAGAGCGGCCCCGGTAGGCCCAAGAAAGTCCAACCGGTGGAAGATGACGACGAGGACGATGACGAAGAGGAAGACGAGGAGGAGGAGGAAGATGACGACGACGAAGACGACGATTAAGCGAGCGATTGTCAGATGCGTCGAGCTAAATTTGTTCGTTGTGTGCGCGTGTGGGTGTTTAAAACCTAATATCCTGTTAAATTTCCTCAGGTGATCAGACCTCTTTATTCCTTGTTAAATTCAGGGAAATTGGTCCCGTTATTTCTGTAGATCCTCGTTAGTATGTTTAAGGGTCGACTGTCGGTTTGATGTACCAGATTCGATTAAACCGGCAACCGGACAGAAACGAGGCAGCATTTATTTTGCTACTCCAAAGCACTGCCTGGGTCGACTTGGCGGTGCGGTTTGGTTACTGTCGTTTTATTCAGTTTGACTTTTAAGGTGATGTCGAATCATTAGAAACTTTGCATGTTTTGTGTACCCCTACTAACTTAACTGATGTTTTTCTGTAGCAGGGACGCTCTCAGCGGTAGGGTTTTCCCCATTAACCGAAATGTCATCACTCCCCGAGGGCTCTACCTGTTCTAAATTCCAGAAATGAGGCCATCATTACTTAGGCTAGCGCTTGGCTGTTGTGATGCTATTGTCAATTCTCAGAAGAGTTGAAAGTCAGGTTCTTTCAAGAGAAATGGGTGGGATTTACTGCCTACGCTCACAACTATTCATTAGCATTCTGTTTTAAGACCGGTAGGGTTCATTGAAACTGTCAGGAATGTCTTTTGGTTTGACTTGCCTTTAAAAAAAAAAAATGCAGCCATTTTAATGTTAGAACTGTATTAGTTTTTTTTTGTAATAAAATTTTGTATATTGGTTAACTTATGTGATTTATTTCCCGGTTGTCTGACAAGTACATTTCACAGCCTGTGTATATTCTCAAGTTTTTTTTTTGTTTTTTTTTTTTTTTAGTGTAACCCTACAACAATTTGCAGGCAGAGTGTAAACTTTTATATAAAGTGTGCATGATAACAATTTAATAGTTTGGACTTGCTGTCCTTTACTTTTAATTATAATGTGGTCAACAATTTAGCATTTTCACTTGCATCAAATTCCGAAAATGAGTGCTCGCATTGCCTGTTCAAATAGTGTTATAAAACTAAACACAATTTTTGAAATAAATGTTAAGATAGCACAAAGGATCTTCAGTGGGATAATCCTTAACCTTTCGTTTATGTTTCAGTGGCCAGTCACAATATAGGGAACATTGCAACCTTTAATAGGAGGATTTTTAACTTGGATGGGAAAGCCTGTTAGAGGGCGGGGGGGAAAACCTGTCATACTTCATTTTCTTGCATGAGTAAAGCTATATTAAGCATTTATTCCGCTTATATGGATGGTATCTAACAAATGTCTCCTAGTGGTACAAAACTTTCAGAAAATAATGGTTATAGGCATTGCCCTTACAAATTAGGTTCCCATGTATAACCGTTTGAGAAAAATGGGGAGAGAAAAGGCAAAATGTTTTATAACTTTGCCCTGTGTGTTTGAAGGATCCTAAATCACTTTAAGGGAAATGCAAAAAAAAAAAAACTTTAATCATGCATTGCGATATCTGGATTTTTCTTTTTAGTTTATTTCTCGGTGGACGTGCACCTACGATGAAAAATTCAGAACACCCCGTGATTTCGAAGTGGGCCAAAATAGGGTGTTTGAAGACTTATTTTCTTCGGTGTATCTTAACATTAAATCCTTCAATTTTTATTTTAAGATATTAAATCAAAAGAGAACTAAGCATAATTTTCTACCAGTGAAAGAAAAGACTCCTTGTCCTCATGTAGGTTTCAGATCAGTGGATGATGTAATGGTTATCTGTAGTGTCGGTTCCCCAGCAGAATAACATCCATGATGGACTGCAGAAACGCCCTAGTGGTCTTGCACTTCAATTAGAGTTGAAAAATATCAATAACAATGGTAGAAGAATATAACTACTGCTTTTTCAGCTGGTGATTTATTGCTGTGCAGTGGGCAAGGTTCTAAGCCCGATTTGGAATTGTATCCCTTTTGAAAAATACGGCAATGTTTATCTCCAAATAGACCCGAGGGACTCTTGTGTCAAGGCCCAACACTGGCAACCCTGAAGTTTCCAGGATTTCCATTAAACATTTTTTACAAAGTACGTCTGATGCATTTCCGAGCAATTTTATGTTAAGTAGGTAGGAGTCATGTCAAAGACTCAAAATAATAGGTGGGCTAGTGCTAACTAGCTGCGTTAGCATCTTACCCTTGCGATTTGTTACTACGTAAATGGGCTGCTTTTACTGTGATAAGCCAGTGATCTTTCCAATTTCACATGCACTGAAAACTTCGGTGCTTTTCCATAAAGTTTATAACACTGAACTGAACCACCAAATTACCAACGGAGAAAATGAGAGATGAACATTCAGAATAGAAACGTCATTTCGCCCAAATATGCTTAAAAGTGATACCAGGTACAAAGTCATCGAGCGAGGGGAACATTTCCAAGCACTGTAATGCTACGAAAGGAACGGTAAGCAGACTTTTTAAAGCTTATAGATCAGCACGGGTGTATGGGAATACTCCATTCACGATATAGTGGTACAGATGGTGCAGGCTGAAGTCAGGAAGAGTGGACAATTTGTTTAGATGTGGGACTATGTCAGGTGGCAGACTGTATAGGTCAGTAGTTAGCATGTATCACATGTGTCAAACTCCCGGCCCGCAGGCCATGTCCGGCCCTCCGTGTAATCGTATCCGGCCCGCAAGACCGTTTTACATTATTGTTATTAATGGCCCGTTCTCCATCACGTTCAAAATTTGAACTATTAATCCTATTCAGTTACACGCATGGCCAAACCAAGTCTGTATTGCAGTACTTTTTAGAATATATAGGGCACGTTTTCACTACGATATACAGTCAAGGTACCACACAGAATAAAACTCGTTTTGGCTGTACAACGCTAAAGAATCTTTTATATAAAAGCTCACTATATAATCCATGTTCAGTGTTCAGATACTTTATGATGAATCCACGGAACAAACTGTAAATACAAAAAACACCGGAAGAGAACTTAAAGTTATTTGATTGGGTGAGTGGGAGGGATGGGTGGAGCTATGCAAAAAGTGCAAGCACTCCCTCCCATCTCTCGCCCTACTCCGTCTGCGCCAAAGGTAAGCACATCAGGCTCCCTGTTCTCAGAATGTGGTGACATTTTTACAAAATAACTGCTTGCATCTGGTTTTGAAACCAATATTTATGAAAAAAGGGTCAAAACAAGTTCAACCGATCTTGAGTAATTACAAGCAAGAGACAAGTTTAAAGTGGTATGTTTGTTGATTTTGGGACACGGGCTTTGGCATTATTCTCTTTTCATAATTTTTATCAAATCATCAAAAATAAATGTGCTGAAGACTAAGCTTTTGTCTGGGGCGCAGGTTTAGCAATTTAGTTAATTTGTCTCATAATATACGTTTTCAACATGCTCCAGAAAGTGATTTATATACGGTGCGCATCACCGTTCGATTACATTCACATCAAATACAAAGACGGAATGGTTTAAGTTGGATGATGAGGTTTTTATTGCAGTTACTGCAAATGAATGAGTCACAACATTAGCTTTTCTGCTGGCTTTGATCTCTTTGATCTCAGTAGCAGTTCTCTCTGAATACTGCCAACAAAGCATATCAAAGAGCTTTCTTTTCAATTTACATAAAATACATTTTAGAATATCACAATACATTTTTACATCCATTTCAAGAAGATACTTTTATAGTGGATTTTTAACGTTTACAATGAATTCAACATATTTTCTTTAGTCTGAATTTTAACCAACATCATCTTTTTAATATATATGAGAAAATAGAAATAAGAACAATAATGAGTATAAAAACGGGTACAATTTACCTGCAAATGAATGAGTCACAACATTAGCTTTTCTGCTGGCTTTGATCTCTACAAGGGGAATTAACATTTTAGTTAAACAGAAACGAAACGAACATAAATCTAAACAGCTTGACAATATCACTCACATTGCTGTGCATGTTGAGAGATTTGTCAGCTGGGGTTATAATGTTTAAAATCAACTTCTTTTGTGGAGCACCAAAATATGTGTCTTACCAGTAGCAGTTCTCTCTGAATACTGCCAACAAACCCTGCCTCCCGGTCACATGTCAGAAGCCAAAACCAGACCCCACCCCATACCAGCAGGTGGCACTGTTGGACTCATCATTGCAGGACACTTTGCAAAAACTATACACATATTTCAGCAGGAATTTCAATAAAAAAAAAGTTATTATTACACCCGTTACATTACATTCCCAACAAATGCAAGACTAAGTGGTTTTGGTCATATGTTCGCCATTACATTCCCGAAAAGTGATACAAAAGTGAGATAAAATCAGGTAAAAGTGGTTACAGTAGCCAGGGGATGCAAATCTCAACAGGGATTGCATTTCTCGGCATAACACCGTCCCCTCTCGACAACGAACTTCCTCCGTCCGTCATGGTGTCTCCAAGCCCTGAAGATAAAATCACCCCCTTGCGTTGTTGACGGGCAGAAAAGACAACCAATGGCGGAAGACACCGAGCTTCCTACCTTCCCAATCCCCGCCATCATAAAGCTACACCTCGTCTCATGAACCGGGAGGATGGCTTTATCATAGAGGAGCTGTCCATTGTGCTCAAAACACCTTTCGACTCACGGTAAGCAAAAAAACGCCAGGTTTATCCAAAAATGGAATATGAATCTTCAGCGTTGCCATAGCAACACCTACAAAGGGCGAATGGAAACCGTATTTTAATAGACACTTGCTTATCAGCAAGCTCGTCCGGAAACCTGTTGATGTCATTTATCAACCCCTTTCAAAAGAACGACAACTAAACACGTGAAGGCTATCTTTCGTTAGCTAACGTCGAGTTAGCTTAATGGCCTCTCAATCAACGGTAACATTTCTTGGCCATATTCGATCAAATGTCTCTTATTTGGCGGGCTCAAAATGGGCTCCGGGGTTCTCGAGAATGGCGAAAGAATCGTGGATATAAATCACAGAATGTAAAGGCACGCGGCAGCGATTTTAAAGCTTTGGTGTCTGGATTCTTATAAACCGTAAAGAAGTGAATCAATAAACGAGAAAAGGAAGAAATTGCGTGTCATAGATAGCTATGCTGCGTGACACGAAGCATATAATCTATCTTCGATTAATGATCATTGTTAATTGATCCGCAGGATTTTCTCGAAATTCAAATATTTCGTTTTTTTTGCTCAATTTGTGCTTTTCACAGTGAGTAGTATGTAGTACAGTAACCCCTCGGTTATCGCGGTTAATGGGGACCAAAACCACCCGCGAAAAGTGAAAATCCGCGAAGTAGCGACGCCCCTTCAAAAATGCTTACAATTTTTTTTTAAGCATTTTTGATATCTTCTTCTTTTTCCTCGCCTTATCCCTGATCAACAAAGGGTGGGCTCCTATACACACTTGCGCAGGGTTCTCGTTTACCCGCATCATTTTTGCTGTGGACGCATAGTGTCAAATCAACGGGACGCAACTTTTTGGACCCAAAATTGTCATTACCACCCGATACTTTTTTAACAAAGATTTACCGCGATCAACTTTTCGTCAGGCAGATACGCTATTGTTGTTTTCTAAAACGTTTTTTTTTAAATTTATTATTATTTTATGTTATTATTATTTTTAGACCCGGTTAATGGGGACCAAAACCACCCGCGAAAAGTGAAAATCTGCAAAGTAGCGACGCCCCTTCAAAAATGTTTAAAAAAAATATATATATTATACAGTATTTTCTTTTATTATTATTATTTTTTAGACCCGCAAAGCTCTGAACCCGCGAACGTGGAACCGCGAAGTAGCGAGGTCCCACTGTATTATCAATCCTCCCATTAGTAGAAATAACAAAAAACGGAATAAATACCTACAAATATATGGAAATAAATTATACACATAATTTTATAAAGCCCAGATAGCAACCGGTATACATGCAAGAAATGGATAGATTATAAATAAAATGATTAATAAATCATGTTGTACTTATATATCGGACATAAATGCAGTTTATTCGTCTATTTATGTATCTTGTCTTTTATTTTGTTGTCGTACTTTGTCGTTGTAGTTTTTTGTCAATGTTGTAGTTGTCGTAATTTGTTGTTGTTGTATTTTGTCGTTGTTGTATTTTGTAGTCCTTTTGTCATCATATTTTGTCATCTTTGTGTTTTGTTGTCATAGATTTGGTCGTCTTGGTATTTTTTTGTTGTCGGATTTTGTCTTCGTTGTAATTCGTCATTGTTGTATTTTGTCTTGGGCGTACTTTGTTGGTGTATTTTGTCGTCGTTTTGTCATCATATTTTGTTCATTTTGTGTTTTGTTGTCATAGATTTGGTCGTCTTGGTATTTTTTTGTTGTCGGATTTTGTCGTCTTTGTATTTTGTCGTCGTTGTAATTCGTCATTTTTGTATTTTGTCTTGGGCGTACTTTGTTGGTGTATTTTGTCGTCGTTTTGTCATCATATTTTGTTCATTTTGTGTTTTGCTGTCATAGATTTGGTCGTCTTGGTATTTTTTGTTGTCAGATTTTGTCGTCTTTGTATTTTGTTGTTGTAAATCATCGTTGTTGTAATTCGTCATTGTTGTATTTTGTCTTGGATGTATTTGGTGGTTGTTGTATTTTGTAGTTATTTTGTCATCATATTTTGTGATCTTTGTGTTTTGTTGTTATATATTTGGTCGTCTTGGTATTTTTTTGTTGTCGGATTTTGTTGTCGGATTTTGTCATCTTTGTATTTTGTCTTCGTTGTAATTCGTCCTTGTTGTAATTTGTGTTGGGCGTATTTTGTCGGTGTATTTTGTAGTCGTTTTGTCATCATATTTTGTTCATTTTGTGTTTTGCTGTCATAGATTTGGTTGTCTTGGTATTTTTTTGTTGTCAGATTTTGTCGTCTCTGTATTTCGTTGTTGTAAATCATCGTTGTTGTAATTCGTCATTGTTGTATTTTGTCTTGGATGTATTTGGTGGTTGTTGTATTTTGTAGTTATTTTGTCATCATATTTTTTGATCTTTGTGTTTTGTTGTCATAGATTTGGTTGTCTTGGTATTTTGTCATTGTTCTAATCTGTTGTTGTTGTAATTCGTCCTTGTTGTATTTTGTCTTCTGTGTATTTTGTCGTTCTTGTATTTTGTAGTCCTTTTGTCATCATATTTTGTCATTTTTATATTTTGTTGTCACAGATTTGGTCGTCTTTGTATTTTGTTGTTGTTGTAATTTGCCGTCGTTGTATTTTGTCTTCTGTGTATTTTGTCTTCTGTGTATTTTGTCGTTCTTGTATTTTGTTTTAGGTGTATTTGGTCGTTGGTGTATTTTGTAGTTATTTTGTCATTTTTGTATTTTGTTGTCATAGAATTTCTTCGTCTTCGTATTTTGTTGCCGTCAAATTTGGTCGTCCTCGTATTTTGTGGTTGTTGTAATCTGTTGTTGTAAATCGTCGTCGTTGTAATTCGTCATTGTTGTATTTTGTCTTGGTTGTATTTGGTGGTTGTTGTATTTTGTAGTCATTTTGTCATCATATTTTGTCATCTTTGTGTTTTGTTGTCATAGTATTTCTTCGTCTTCGTATTTTGTTGTCGTCAAATTTGGTCGTCTTTGTATTTTGTCGTTGTAGTTTTTGTTGTTATTCGTCGTCATTGTATTTTGCCTTATGTGTAATTTGTTGTCGCTGTATTTTGTCTTGGGGGTATTTTGTCGTTGGTGTATTTTGTAGTCCTTTTTTCCATCATATTTTGTCATGTTTATATTTTGTCGTATAAGTTTGTCGTCTTCTATTTTGTCGTCGTCGTATTTTGTTAGCCTAAAACTTTGTCGCTGTTTTAATTTGTTGTTGTTGTAATTTGTCATTGTATTTTGCCTTCTGTGTAATTTGTCTTCCCTGTATTTTGTCTTGGGTGTATTTTGTCGTTGGTGTATTGGTAGTATTTTTTTCATTATATTGTCATTTTTGTATTTCGTTGTCGTTGTAATTCGTCGCCGTATTTTGTCTTGGGCGTATTTTGTCGGTGTATTTTGTAGTCGTTTTGTCATATTTTGTTCATTTTGTATTTTGTTGTTATAGATTTGGTCGTCTTTGTATTTTGTTGTTGTCTGGTTTTGTTGTATTTGTATTTTGTCGTTATTGTAATTTGTTGCCGTTGTATTTGGTCTTCGGTGTAGTCTGTCGTTGGTGTATTTTGTAGTATTTTTTTCATCATATTTTGTCATTTTTGTATTTTGTTGTCATAGATTTGGTCGTCTTGGTATTATTTTGTCGTCTTTCTATTCTGTCGTTGTAATTTGTTGTTATTTTAATTAGTTGTTTTTGTATTTTGTCCTTGGTGTATTCGGTCGTTGGTGTATTTTGTACTCATTTATTCATCATATTTCATCATTTTTGTATTTCATCGTTGTTGTATTTTGTCTTAGGTGTATTTGATCGTTGGTGTATTTTGTAGTCATTATGCCATTTTTGTGTTTTGTTGTCATAGAATTTTGTTGTCTTTGTATTTTGTTGTCGTCAGATTTGGTCATCTTTTGTATTTTGTCGTTGTTGTAATGCGTTGTCGTATTTTGTCTTGGGCGTGTTTTGTCGTTGTATTTTGTCATCCTATTTTGCCATTTTTGTAATTCGTTGTTGTCGGATTTGGTCGTCTTTGTATTTTGTCGTCGTTGTAATTTGTCGTTATATTTTGTCTTCGGTGTATAGTGTCGTTGTCGGATTTGGTCTTTGTTGTATTTTGTAGTCATTTTGTCATCATATTTTGTCATCTCTGTATTTGGTCGTCTCCATAGTTAGCAGTAGCAGGAGAATCCTCCTGATCTGACTCAGATACAGCACCTTCATCATCTGGCCACCGTGGTTTTTCGGTGTAACGCGTCATCATGCTCCTTAGAGATGATTTTAGCATAAAATGACAAAATACAAGGACAAAATACTTTTAGGACGTTGCTCCACCACATGAAACCGACAGTAACAGGTTCCATAGTTACCAGTAGCAGGAGTAGCCTCCTGATCTGACTCCGATACAGCACCTTCATCATCTGGCCTCCGTGGTTTTTCGGTGTAACGAGTCATCATGCTCCTTAGAGATGATTTTAGCATACAAGGACAAAATACTTTTAGGACGTTGCTCCACCACATAATACCGACAATAACAGGTTCCATAGTTACCAGTAGCTGGAGTAGCCTCCTGATCTGACTCCGATACAGCATCTTCATCATCTGGCCACTGTGGTTTTTCGGTGTAATGCGTTATCATGCTCCTTAGAGATGATTTTAGCATAAAATGACAAAATACAAGGACAAAATACTTTTAGGACGTTGCTCCACCACATGAAACCGACAGTAACAGGTTCCATAGTTACCAGTAGCAGGAGTAGCCTCCTGATCTGACTCAGATACAGCATCTTCATCATCTGGCCACCGTGGTTTTTCGGTGTAACGAGTCATCATGCTCCTTAGAGATGATTTTAGCATAAAATGACAAAATACAAGGACAAAATACTTTTAGGACGTTGCTCCACCACATGAAACCGACAGTAACAGGTTCCACAGTTACCAGTAGCAGGAGTAGCCTCCTGATCTGACTCCGATACAGCACCTTCATCATCTGGCCTCCGTGGTTTTTTTGGTGTAACGCGTCATCATGCTCCTTAGAGATGATTTTAGCATAAAATGACAAAATACAAGGACAAAATACTCTTTCCTACCAGCAGCGCTCCGTGACCTCGGACAACAAGGCTATTAATTGAATCACAATGGATTCTTCTTTAAATTGGCTTCGAAAGTCCTTGAATTTGGCCATGAAATAGGTGTACGAACCCTGCTCTAATCATGAATCAGTTATTTTTATTTGAAATATGATACCATTTATTTTTGGGTTGCATAAATAGACAGTTTCTTTGGTACTTTTCAGAGAGGAGTGGGTTGTAGGGAGGGGTGGTAGAGCGGTAGAACAGTTCCTCACGACTCATTATTCTATCAGGAGATAAGCAATTGTTCTAGCCAATCACTGTTCAGATTAGTGCAATCCTCTTCACTTACTGTAGCTCTTTCTAATCATCTTGTTCTTCGAGGATTTGAACCGTGGCACGACTACTGCATGGAGAGTTTGGGGAATTTTAGAGGAAACCGTAGTACCAAAACAAAACCTAGTCGGGCAGGCAGAGAACATTCGAATTCTACCAAATGATTTTTGTAATTTAAAAGATAGGTAAGAGCCCAGATAATAGGAATTAAAAAATAGGATGAATTTGAACGTAAACAGCTTCAATAAATATACAATGTATGACTTCCTTGTACAGTAAAAATTGAGAACAGTATCAAAATAAAACTGTTACACCAAATAGTAATATCATGTTCCATCGGTTTAGTTTTAAAAACTGTACAAAGAAACACTATTGTCAAAGTACAGAGAGGGAGAAAATGGTCTGAATGATATTTAGGGATTAGAACTATTATAAGACAGATGGATAGCATAAGCCAATAAATACACTTGTACCGTATTTTCCGCACTATAAGGCGCACCTAAAAGCCTTTGTTTTTTTCAAAAGCTGACCATGCGCCTTATAATACAGTGCGCCTTATATATGGATCAATATTAAGTCGCAAAGTCTTGCAACTAAAGCAAGCAGCCGCCGACAAGATTTTCCCCCGAAGGCGAAGTCGTCCGCGGTGTATGCTGGGATATATATACCGGCGTTTCATTTCCTAACCAATGTGTCAATCATCGTTTGAATCAGTCACTATTGGCTAACGTTATTCGGAGGTAAAGGGGGCGGATCCTTTTGATCATTTACAGGCTCGCATAGGCTAAAGGGGCGAAACAAAGCCTGCCATTGGCCGAAAAAGATGAATGTGAATCGCACGTTGGGTTGCACTAGTAGTGACTACGGCATAGAGAAAACATTTTTTACTATTCTGTATTTGTAAATATTTTACTCTCCTGGATTTACTACACTCACGGTTGTAATGCGGCTTTATTTTTCTCCCGGTATCTTGTTTTAGAACAATCTTGATGTTTCTGTGATGAGTCTATTTTTTGAACTAAATTCAATTCAAAGTGTTTATTGTCATATGCACGGTAAAGAACCTCGTTTCCCTGCACAATAAAATTCTTACTTTGCTGTCCCCACAGTTGCCAGCAAAAAATAAAATAGAAACTAAAGAATGGTTGGCATTTCTTGAATCCCAAGACTTTAACCTTCCGAATGATATTTGGAACGATGCATTTGAGTGACATCGTACAGACACTGTTTCCGTACATGTCTGAGACACGTATTTGCGTCTTTGCAAGCTTTCGGAATGTTAAGGCGGTAATAAGTTGGACTGAACCATCTGTGTCCCTGTGTCCCCTACGTTCCCATTGTAGCGCCTTATAATCCGGTGCGCCTTATGTATGGAAAATATAGGACCAAAAACTATTTTTGGGGCGTGCGCCCTATAACCTGGTGCGCCTTATAGTGCGGAAAATACGGTAGTTATTATTAATATTATTGTAAGTACTATTGTCATAACTTATTAAGGAAGTCGAAAGTATAGGGTTAAATTAGCATATGCTTCTTCCTATTCCTTTTCGGACATGTTAACATTGTTTTTGTTTTTTACTTGTTGTTTGGTGTAATTTTGTTTATTCATGTTCCTTCATAAGTTGGTGCTTTATATGACATCTGCATGTATGTTTGTCTAGGTGAGAATGGCGAAAGTGAAGCAGGTGGGTTTGCTTGCAGCCGGCTGTCAACCTTGGAATAATGACGTATGTGCTGCCAGCAGAGACCGCTTTGCCTACTGTGCTACTCTTGCCATTTACATTTACCAGGTAACGACTTCATTTCATATATTCAGGGTTCGTACGGGTGCTTGAAATCCTAAAAAAAATGCCTGTTTTCAATGATTGAATAGCCCTTGAATTTCGGGTGAAATGCTTGCCACGTTATCATCAAAAGTTCTTCAACTCATAATAAACTCTCATTTCATCTCGTTATGGCACTCTGTCACTGCTAGTCGTTTAGGTCAACATTGGATCATTCATAAGTCATCAGGGAACCTCGAGTCAGTTGGTTGAGAGAACAGGGGGGCAATATTTTTGCAACACCTACTTTTCATTTTTTCCATTGTAAGATAATTTGGTTCCACTTCACGATTGGTGATTCTTTGAACATCCATCTATCGATCCATTATCTGCACTGTTTATCCTCAGTAGGGTCACGGGGGTGTCGGAGCCCATCCCAGCTGTCCTCAGGCAGTGGGCAGGGGACACCCTGAACTGGTTGCCAGCCAGTCGCAGGGGACACAGGGACAGACAATTCGCTCGCTCAGTCACACCTAGGGACAATTTGGACCGGCCATTTAACCTGACATGCATGTTTTTGGAATGTGGGAGGAAACCGGAGCGCCCGGAAGAAACCCACGCAAGCACAGGGAGAACATGCAAACTCCACACCGGAGGTTCATTCTCATGACCTCAGAACTGTGCCGCCGTACTGCATTCTTTGAACATATTTTCTGTTTTTTTAGAATGAAGTTTGAAGCCTGAAATGTTGTTCTATGACAAAAGGTTCTTGGGGGGTGTGAGGGGCTGTAATACCTTTGCTAGACACTGCCTAATAAATCAACATCCAAACTCAATAAAAAAACATTTTTTTTCCAACTATGACTTATTTATGTCCCCGTTTTTTGTAGTTGGACCATCAGTACAACGAATTCAAGCTGAGGTCCATCATGTCAGAACACAAAAAGACCATAACAGCCATCAGTTGGTGTCCCGATAATCCGGATCTGTTTGCATCAGCTTCAGCTGATAACCTGCTCATTGTTTGGAATGTAGCTGAGCAAAAGGCAGTAGCACGACTGGACAACACGAAAGGTAAAATGGCTAATTCAAGCTGTGTTCGATTGTCAGAAGGGTTTATGATTATTATATTTTTACAGGTGTCCCTGCCACAGTGAGTTGGTGCTGGAATTCCTCTGATGGTGTGGCATTTGTCTCTCAACGTGGTCCGCTGCATATATGGGCCTATGGGAATTCGGATTCCGGGGTGACGGTGCATAAGGAGGCTCATTCGTTCCTGTCTGATATCTGTCTCTTCAGGTGGCATCCAACCAAAAAGGGGAAACTAGTGTTTGGACACACTGATGGAAGTTTGTCTATTTTTCAGCCAGGTCTGGA
Source organism: Urocampus carinirostris (assembly GCF_059441175.1). NCBI lineage: Eukaryota > Metazoa > Chordata > Actinopteri > Syngnathiformes > Syngnathidae > Urocampus > Urocampus carinirostris. The sequence continues at coordinate 12,749,957 of NC_142356.1, forward strand.
TGAAACAAAGACTTCAAAACAAAGACATCAAACAGTGGTCTTCAACCACTGGGCCACAGGCTGGTACCGGGCCCTGGGTACTTTGGCAGCTCGCTGCACTGTTTTTTGCTTATACTGTGCATAACACACGTTTGTTTTTACCCACAGTAGAACTCAAGCTATGCGTTTTTGTTATACACAAGGTTTTACGTATTTGAGCATTGATCGATCAGTCGGAAAATATCACTGACCTCAATTGCACACCTTTGGTTGTAAGGGGATTGGTACCCAGTTGCGCCGAATCCTAACCACTTGACGACTATGAATGTTGATGACATAGGAAAAGGCGTTTAATTTGATCTCATTATTGAACTGTTTACGTAGTGCAGTGGTTAGCACAATCGGCTAAAGGTTCCTGACCGGCCTGGAGAGGGATGGGCGCCAACAGGCTGTGCTTGCCCAAGACACACGACAGGAACCCTAACCCTAACCCTAACCCTACGACTGTAGTGGTTAAGGGATACACACACACCAGAGACGAACGTTACAGTGTAACATTCTCTGAGCCTGTAAGTCTTCGTTTTAAGGGACCTTTAGCTTTTTTGCTGTCCGTATTTTTCCAAATCTTTTGCCATTATTTTTAGGTTTAGTTTTGCATTTGTCACATTCTGTCTGCAGATGTGAAGTCCTACGCACAGGATATTCAAATGGGAAGATTGTGTAATTTCACTCATTAGCCTGCATGGTAATGTTAGACTCTGTGAGTAAAATCAGTGTGACGATGAGATAAAAGGTCAGAAACTGACATTCATTTCTGGTACCATGAGTAAAAAAATGATAAGATCAAATTTAATGCCTTTTCTCATGCTATCTACATTCCTGGTGGTTTAGTGATCAACCAGTGGATTTAGGCTTATTATTTTCCTTATTGTTATTATAAAACCAGGCCACCAGAATTTTGTCAGACATTAAACCAGTCCGTGGTACAGAAAAGGTTGGGGACCACTGCTTTAAACCGTTTGCCATTTAAACCCACATTGACCTTCTCTTTCTTCCTGTGTGAAGGGTATAAAAGTCAAAAGCATGTGTTGCGTCCGGAGTCTTTGGAAGGAACAGATGAAGACGACCCAGTCAGTGCCCTGGAATGGGACCCTTTGTCTGTAGACTACTTACTAGGTTGGTTAGCAATTGAGCAATTTTTCCAACTCCAGACAACAACAACAGACACGTAACACAGACAAACATGGTGTTTGTTGATCTTTTATGTTATGGTCCACTTGGACACTAGCGTACACCTTATTTTAGCATCCGTAAACATGAAAAGCACTGTCAACAGATGCAAACCAAGAAAATTAAAGGAAAAGGTGGTGAATCAAAAAGAGCCATTGCACAAAAACTGATCACAGTAGGGTCGCGGGGCTGCTGGAGCCCATCCCAGCTATCTTGGGGCAGTGGGCAGGAGACACCCTGAGCTGGTTACTAGAGTTTTTTTTCAACATTTTCAACATAATACCCCCCCTTACGTTTTTTTTTTTCCAACATTTTCGACATACTACCCCCCCATACGTAATTTTTGACATTTTCGATATACTAACCCCTTACTTTTTTTTAACATTTTTGACATACTACCCCCCTTACGTATTTTTTTTGGCATTTTCCACATACTAACCATTTACCTTTTTTTTCAACATTTTCGACATGAGGGGAAAAAAAAGGAGTCCCCTTATGTAATTTTTTGACATTTTCGACATAATACCCCTCCCTTATGTATTTTTTTGACTTTTTGCATTTGGGTCCTGATCCTGTTCTGGTTCATGAGACTATGTAAACATTCTGTAGGGACAAAAAAATAAAGATATGTTGTTATTGGCTGTAAGAATGTATTTTACCTGCTAGAGACCAAAGGTAATAAATCCCTAAAATTGATAAAATGTGACTCATGTCACATCCACTTAGAAAAGTGTTAAAAAAACAACTTTTGTCAGTGGATATTATGCCAAATCATGTTATAATCAGGGCAGCACGGCGGTGCAGTGGTTAGTGCTTGTGCGGCACAGTTAATGTCTTGGGAACCTGTCGTGGGTTCAAATCCAGCTCCAGACTTCCTGTGCGGAGTTTGTATGTTCTCCCTGTGCTTGCGTGGGTTTCCTCCGGGCACTCCGGTTTCCTCCCACGTTCCAAAAACATGCATTTCAGGTGAATTGGCCGGTCCAAAATTGTCCCTAGGTGTGAATGAGCGAATGAGTTGTCTGTCCCTGTGTGCCCTGCGATTGGCTGGCGACCAGTTCAGGGTGTCCCTTGCCCACTGCCCGGAGATGGCTGGGATGGGCTCCAGCACCCCCGCGACCCTAATGAGGATAAGCAGTATGGCTAATGAGATGAGATGTTGTAATCAGCCAAACATTTAACTCTGGTTTGTTTCTTTCTACAGTGTCCAATCTCAATAATGGCATCAGACTGGTGGACAGCGAAGCCTTGGCTTGCATCACGTCCTTCTGTTTCCCTTCAGCAGCTGCATCAGTTCAGTGCCTTGCATGGATCCCCTCTGCTCCAGGCATGTTCATCACTGGAGGTACATACAAAATATTGATCCTGATGTGTGACTATAGACCACTTTCCTCCCTACGTCCTGTTAGGTTTTAATTATTAAAATGTTTACCAAATTGTTTGAATTAGTTACCGGACTCCATTAACCAAACATAACCTACATACACCCAACAATGTGCGCTCATTTCTTGAAGGAAAAGATGAACAAGAATAGCCGACATTTTCACACGGGGCCAGATTTAATTTCATTATTAATTTAAATAAGTGTACTCCATTGAAAATAGCAGAATTAGTCAAATTAGTGTCGTCGGAGTCTCTAGCAAGCCTTCTCTGAAGTCCTCTAGCTTTTTTCTCTCGGCCCACGCCTTTCCGCAAGACGGTGTGCCGACTCCCCCCATGGGCGTGCCAATGAAGCCCCCCTGGTTCCACCACCTCGGAGAAGAGCGCCGCGATGTCTGGAATTAACCAAAACAACACCGAGCGTTTCTACGTCATCAGGGCCTTGTTCTCAAAACATCGCCTGCCGTCCTCTGTCAGAGTCCCGTTATCAAAATTCTCTAGTCAAAATATTCTGCATTTGGAACGGTGTGACATGTCATTGAACTATAGCCTACTCAGTGAAAATCTTCATTGCACTCCATAAATGTAACTTGTATTCAATCAAATAAAATCCTTTATAGTCAAATGTATAAAATCCTTCAGTCCTTACCGGATCCCCACGAGATGCGTGCGCATTGATGACCCAAAAACAGCGGGAGCAGCAGTGGGAGTTCGAACAGAGTGTGACAAGATTGGTTTATTGAATTGCGTTTTTGGAGTCACAATTCATTATTGCAAGTCACCAGAGCGTATTTGGTACGGATAAGAAAGTGGTATCTGTGCTTGTATTTTTCAGACTCCCAGGTTGGGGTCCTCAGGATATGGAACGTGTCTCGAGCGACTCCTTTGGACAGTTTTAAACTGAAGAAGACAGGGTTTCATGCCTTACACGTCCTCAACTCACCGCTTGCAAAGAAAGGTACAAGCAGCAAACGCTGGACATTGAGAAACAAATGTGCAGTATGTCATATGAAGTTTCCATTGCAAGCACCCAGCCCCACCTCCTTGTGCTATATTATCTTTAAAAATCAAATTTAGTGCCAAAAGAGTCTTGGAACCAATGTTCCCTGTAATTTTCTACGGGTCTGAGCGTTCACACAAAGTCGGTGAGAAACGCTTGAAACAACTGAGCAACCATAATCCCAAGTGTGGCAAGATAATTCATTATCAAACATGTTCAGAACTTGACATCAAGTTACATTTTCGGCAATGCAAAATGATTTTTCTCTTTTGAATGAATTGACTCATGTACTATTGCAAAGGTTGTACGGCCTACAAACGTCGTTTGTTCTTACAATTCTTTCACAAGATATCCATTTCTTTTTATTTCCTGATCTATTTTGTCGCATAATATTAACATTTTTGGGGGCTTATTGAGTCGGTTGTAAGATACAGAATTGTACTTAATCACATTTTTTTGTGGAAGTACAATGTTGGGAACAAGATTCACTTTATATAATTGGTAATTATTTGAATGCAACACAAACTTTTTCTTCTTTTTTCTGTGTTTTTTTTCTACTTTTTTTTAAATACCTTTAAAAAAAATCTCATTGTGTTTATTTTTTCCGAGCCGTTACTTTTTTCTTTTTGTTCTCTATTTACTTTTTTCCTACATTTCTTTCTTTTCTTTTTTTTCTGGCTTTTTTCAAAAACTTTCTCTTTTTTTCAGCTTTTCACTACTTTTTCATTTTGGACTTTTTTTCTTTTTTGTTCTATTCCCCCCTTTCTTTAAGTCATTTTGTGCATAATTTTACATAATATTTGGTCATGTTGGGATTAAATAAGCAAAAACGACCTGAAGAGCCGTTTAGGACCCGAAAGAGCCGGTTCCTTTTAGTGAGCCGAGCCGAAGAAGCCTGTTCTCGACAAACTCTAATAACTTTACTCAACTTCATTCTACTTCGACTCGACTTCAAAATATCGCATTTAGGACACAACGTCAGGGGAACCCGTGTATTTTTACCTTCATGCACTGTAACTTTGACTTAAGTCGCTTCTTAATTAGTCATTTTGAGCCCTGATTTTTGTGCGCTGGCTAGATTTTCTTGTGCGCTGAGAATGTGCGAGCAGTGCGCAATTGCGCACGCGCGCAGCTTAGAGGGAACACTGCTTGTCACCAGGACAATTTTTTTTCCACACGGGGGTTCATAGCTCCCTATTGGACTAGTCAAGTCAAGTCATATTTATTTGTATTGCTCAGGGGTCGGCAACCTATGACACGCGTGCCACTGCAGGTGTTAACCAGTCGCACGTGAGCGCACGGCAAAATAATAATGATTATATTTTAAAAATCCCAATTTTTACCTGAAATTTAGACATTTTCAGTTGCTCGCCGTGTTATTTAGAGGCTAACATAAATAACGAACTAAAAACTGCTGTTCACAAACGCTTTTCATCCAACCTCACTAAGCCCGAGCTGTTTTGCAAGGAGGAATGGGCAAAAATATCAGTTTCTCAATGCGCAAAACTGATAGAGACATACCACAAGCGACTTGCAGCTGTAATCGCAGAAAAAGGTGGCGCTAGAAAGTATTAACTCAATGGGGCTGAATCATTTTGCACACCCACTTTTTCGCTTTTTATTTGTTAAAAAAGTTAAAAGCCTCCTCTCTCGATCTTCTTTTGTTTTCCCGACCCACGTCTCTCCGCAAGCGGGTGTGCCGGCTCCTCCCATGGGCGTGCCAATGAAAGCCCCCACGTGGGGTCCCCCCCTCACCTCGATGTCCGGAGAAACTCAAAACAACACCGAGCGTTTATCAAAACAATGCCTGACGTCCTTCGTCAGAGTCCTGTTATCAAAATTCCCCAGCCAAAACATTCTGAATTTGGAACAGCGTGACCTGAAGTCCACTCAGTGAAAATCTTCATTTTACTTGATAAATGTAACTTGTATTCAATCGTATAAAGTCCTTTATAGTAAAATGTATAAAATCCTTCAGGATGAACACTACATGTTTAGTGAAAAATAAATCTGTTCGGAAATACCTTGTGCTATTTTTACATGTAAAATGTAATAATTTGATGGATTCTCCCGTCTGTCAACAGCTCAAAGTTCCTGTTCTGCGGGCAAAAGTCAGCACATGAGCTCCACGAGTGAAGCAGTACCACCTCCAACCTTGTCACAGAATCAGTCCTTTTCTTTGCCGCCCGGTCATGCAGTATGCTGTTTTATGGATGGAGGGGTTGGCCTCTATGACATGGGAGCTAAGAAGTGGGACTTTCTACGAGACCTGGTAATGTTTTTAAATGCCTAGTGTAAACATAGTGCAGTCAACATTGTGCAAGATACATAGACATGAGTACCATTTACGTTTGTATGAGGTATTTGTTTCTGTAATTGTGGGACTGTGCAGCCCTTTGAGACTTCCTGTGATTAAGGTTTATACCAGGGGTCGGCAACCTATGGCACGCGTGCCACTGCTGGCGAGCCCACGGAAAAATAATGATATTCTTTTTTTATGCGCATTTTTAGGTGAAATTCAGACATTTTCTGTTGCGCGCAGTTTTATGTGACATGAAGCAACAACTTATTTTCAGTTTTTAAATAGATTGATGTTGCGAATAAAAGGAGTGCCGGAGCAGTTCAGTTCAAGTAGGCTTGCTTGGGCGCAGGTGTTTGGAGTCCAACTTTGGAAGGGACAAGATGGCTTTTCGAGTACAAGCAGACTTGTTTGTATAGAGGCTTTACGGTAGCGCCGCATCCTCCTGTGTGAGCGTGCCTGCGCCTCGCAGAGGAGGAAAGATCTGTGTTTGAACCCACCCACAGAAACACCGGCGTGCAATAAATGAACGAATCGCAACAGCTCCTCCAGCGGCAAAATCTCGTTCTTTTCAGCCAGCGTGGACAAATGACTGGGGCTTTTTGCAAAAAAATGACCGTATTCGTGCATTATACCTCGCACAGCAAGTGTTAAGCGTCATTACGAGACAAAACATGAACATTAATTCAAGGACGAGTCTGGAAAGGCGGAGACATTAAAACGCCTTGTGTCCAGGTACGGCAAACAAACACAGACCCTGTAAACATTTGTCACTGCTATAAACACCACCACTGAAGCAAGCTATCACATTGCTCACTGCATGGGAAAGCACGGAAAACCATTTACTGATGGCGAATATATTAAAGGTGTGTGTGTCTGTGTGTGTAAGTTTTTATATGGTAGCTTTCCATATCACTTAATTTTGATTGTAGTTCTTGTTGATGAAGAATAGTTGAAGTCATGGATGTCTACAGGCCTTTCCACATGTTGCCCACAGTCATTTTTTAGTTTATTGATGAACACGAATAATGGAAGATAAATTGGTCAGTTATACAATGTTAATGTATATCCATGTTGTATATTTGGACTGGTTTAAAATGACAGCTCTGTTGGATCTAAAAAAATGTTGTGTGAGTCATTAATCTTGGTTTGGCACACTGATTTACAAAGACATTTAATTTAAAAGGGGCATTCCACACCGAAAAGGTTGCAGACCCCTGGTCTATACAAATAAATGTAACCTGACTTGACCTTGTAGAATTCTTGACAGTTGTCCATTTCCAGGGCCACGTGGAGACCATCTTTGATTGCAAGTTTAAGCCGGATGACCCCAATTTGTTGGCCACAGCAAGCTTTGACGGAACCATCAAAATATGGGACACAAACACATTGACAGCCGTTTATACTTCTCCTGGCAATGAAGGAGTGGTGTATTCTTTGTCATGGGCTCCTGGTATGAAAACAAGAACACACAAATTCAGGAAAATATGCCATGTATATTCAGTGTACAAGAAAATGATTTAAACTACTTTGTGTTTTTAAAGGTGACCTAAACTGCATTGCAGGAGCAACATCTCGTAATGGAGCGTTCATTTGGGACATCAGGAAAGGAAAAATAATCACACGCTTCAATGAGGTTTCTTGAATCACTATTATAAAATATTTGGGATTGTTTTCCAAGTTTATTGAGATTACATCCATTTTCAGGGTTGGGTAGGGTTACTTTAACTGGATTACTTTCAATTCCTTTTGGATGACTCCAATACCAAATATGCTAATAAAAGACAAAAGAAACAAAATATGAATCAAATGACTAAATTTTGTGCAGGTTCGGGGAGTAACGGAATACATGGAACGGCAAAAATGATGTTGGCAAGCTGTTTGGATTTATTTTCATTTTGTTTCTGTCGCATTTTATGTTTGTTTTGCCGGAGATCAAAGAGATCAAAGCCAGGAGAGAAAGCTTACCACGTGTTGTGAGTCATCATTTGATTCCTATTTCGTTTCTTTTGTCTTTTATTAGCATATTTGGTATTGGAGTAATCCAAAAGTAATTGAAAGTAATCAAGTTAAAGTAACCCTACCCAACCCGGATTAGCATACACAGCTAACATTCGTATCTTACTTTTTCTATTATAAGGTGCCTCTGGTAAGAATCCCGACTTTTATGAGCTTTCATATCAGCTCCGTCGTATGGGAATACTCCATTTAAATGGTCAATCTAACATATAGTTAACCTAAATCTAAACGGCTGCTAATCTGACTTTTTGCACTACTGGCAGTTCTTTATAGCTTGCCACTCCTTGCACATTTGCTCTCTGCACTATTGTACTTACAGCGTTATTGTTACAGTGTTAATGTTACTGTTTACCTGACTTGTTAACCTGACTGCCCATTTTGCACATCTGGTTAGCTACTCCTCTTGCACTATCGGCACTATGGTAAAATACTATACGTAGCCATAATACAACACAACTTTTACTTATAGCTGTACATTCAAGGAAACTGTGCGGGTCAGATGTATCGACATTTCGTTCTGTATACACGTGTACTAGAATGACAATAAAGTAGATCTGAATCTGAATCTGAGTGGTACAGATAGTATGGTCTATCGTCAGGCAGACTGGATAAATTGCTTAGATGTGTGACTATGTCAGAAGGACATTATGGGTCGGTAGCTAGCCCAGCTATTCTTTGTTTCTCTAAATAGAGCTCTCTGTGCTTTCGGACAAGGTGAGCCACCTCAATATACGTTTGACTAGTCATTGCCAATGGTGTTGAATAGTACAACTTTTGTTGTTGTTGCCTATTGTTTAGTAGCCTCACCCACGGAGAGTAGCTACTGTTTACTACGGTATACTGCCGTCTGTCATGGCCTCGTTACGTGTGTGCTAAGGGTCAATATTCCTGTTGCAAATAAACAGTGAAGAAGATAAAACAGAAAAGCTGTCATCTACAAATAAAATTAGAGAGGTTCCTGGCTAAGGCGGAAAAATTTGCTGCTTCAGTTGGAAAAAAATATCCAGATTAACCTGACATGTATGCATACCTGTCGCGCTCCAGGGCTCCATGCCCTTACAAACTGTCGTATTTTCCCTTACAAAATACAAAATAATCTTACACCATATTTTGTTTTCAAACTTGTTTATTTATGTAGTATATTGTTCATTAACATTTTGTTGTGAGATCCTGAGTTGCTCGACATGAATGATGTTTATTTTAAAAAAAGTTCAAAAATTGAATAGCTTGGACGTTCACTGTAGAAGGAAAAAATACATGCAAATATAATTAAGTAGAATTTTCTTATTCAAATTATGAATTCATTTTCGTCATTATATTATTGTTGGTAATATACTGATTAAAGGGATCACCACAAACCTGTCTTTTTTCATTTTCTCCTTTTATACTTCCTTTTTTTCTTAACTTCTTTATACAACATCATCATTCATAATCTAATGCGTCAAAGCAGGTGAGCCGTTTGAGAGCCGGCTCTCTTTTATGAGTTGAGCCAAAAAAGCCGGTTCTCTAAAAAGAGACGGACTTCCTTTCACTACACAACTACCACGGAATGATGGTTGATGGGAAATCCCCGGGCGGCAGACGCATACGCACAGTAGCATCAAACCGTTCGCTTCGTTTGCAACGAAAAAAAACCAATACCGAGATAGAGGCTACTGTGGCGAACTCGTTTGACTTGATTGATTTGCCGTTTTGTGTATACCGGATGGTACACATCATTGACAAATTAGCGTTTTTCCGTACCGATTTTCTTGTACGTCGTACACTTCTTAAAATGCATAATAAACAGACTTTGTACGGCAAAAACATACAGGTTGACAGGTATGTGTATGTTTTTGGAATGTGGGATGAAACTCACACAGCCACAGGGAGAACATGCAAACCCCGCACAGAAAGGCTGGTAGCTGGATTTGATCCCATAACCTCGGAACTGTGTCGCAAACATGCTAATCACTCAGCCACAGTGCCGCGTTTAATTCTTTGAAATTGGAAAAATTTGCTCGTTACCTGAGAAATTGGATCTGCAGGCACGATCCCGAAACGAATTATGCCTGTATGTAGAAGTACCACTGTTATCTGGTACAGGCCAACTTTGTGGACTTTGATTCAACATTGTCCTTTCCCCAAGTTTGTTGTTTTCTTCTAATGTGAAAAAACTAATTATAGATATCTATTAACAAGGACTACTCTTTGTCTATATGCTTCATTTCCTCCAGCATGGTAAAAATGGTATATTTTGTATATCATGGAGTCACAAAGATTCAAAGCGAATTGCAACCTGCAGTGGTGATGGATTCTGGTAAGAAGTCATTTTCTTTTCCTAATACAGTGGAACCTCGGTTCTCGACCATAATCCGTTCCAGAACCCTGTTCGAAAACCGATTTGTTCGATCACCGAAATCATTTTTCCCATTCAAAATAATGTAAATCGTTTTAATCCGTTCCAACACCCTGAATGTTTACCTTGAACGTTTAACGTAAACATAAAGCTAACCCAGGCTAATCGTACGTTCGCGTTAGCGTAATCTTCCGTACGAAAGATTACGCTAACATGAACGTGTAAAAATAAAAAAAATAAAAAAGGATAAAGAAAAGAATTATGAATAGGATTTCTTACCTTTGTGGTGGTCAGCAGAAGGCGCAGGTGGACGGTGGGGAGAGGAAAATCATCAAAAGTTTTTCAACCTCTTCCAAAACTAGCTGCCGTTGCTTGCTTATAGCACTCACTCCCTTTAGCCACATCACTAGATTTCACAGCCTCTTTATTCTTTAGTATCGTACTGATAGTAGATTTAGCCATGCTGTATTCTCTAGCAAGATCAGACACTCGCACACCTCCTTCATATTTTGCTATTATTTCTTTCTTAAATCCAATAGTTGTACGCACTACTTTTCTTTTTTCACCTGTAGCAACTTTGCTGCTTGCACCGACTTTCTTCGGAGGCATAATTAGGGGCTAAAAGACTTCGTACACCTATACTAAAAGCGAAAGCAAAACGAAGCACGCCGCACGTGATAACAGTTGGTCACGAAAAGAGCCATCTACACCCGTACGCGGCTCCACATCGCACCCACGCATTACCGGCGTTCGAACTCCGATTTTTTGACCGAACAGCGAAGCAAGAATTTCTCTACATTTTTGGTCGGACTCCCATTCGTTCGAACTGAGAGGCGTTCAAAAACCGAGGTTCCACTGCATATAAAACAGTATATCTTCATTGTGATTTTGTAATTGAATACACCTTAGACACTGAATGTGTGAATGTGTCTTGAGTTTCTTGGGACATTTTTGGACTGCAGCATCATTCGGACCATAGACGGTAAAATCCTTCACAAGTACAAACATCCCGCTGCGGTTTTTGGCTGCGACTGGAGTCAAAACAACAAGTACGTATGACGTTTTTGTACGGGGAGCGATGAACCATGTACCGTATTTTCCGCACTATAAGGCGCACCTAAAAGCCTTTATTTTTTTCAAAAGCTGACCATGCGCCTTATAATACAGTGCGCCTTATTTATGGAACAAAATTAATTCGCAAAGTCTTGCAACTAACTTGCAGCCGCCGACTCGATTTTCCCCCGAAGGCGAAGTAGTCCGCGGTGTATGCTGGGATTTATTTACAGGCGTTTCATTGGCTAAACAATGTGTCAATCATCATTTGAATGGATCACTATTGGCTAAAGTTATTCGGAGGTCAAGAGGCGGATCCTTTTTATCATTTACAGGCTGGCATTGGCTTAAACGGCAAAACAAAGCCTGCAATTGGCCGAAAAAGATGAATGCGTATAGCACGTGGCTGACGGCATACAGAAAGCATTTTTTACTATTTTGTATTTGTAAATATTTTATTCTCCTGGATTTATTAAAACTCACGGATATAAGAGGACCACGGCTGCACATTATTATGAACACAACGACTTCGGTGAGCTACTCCGGCTTTCTATATTATCCCTGTATCTTGTTTCAGACTGAACTCGATGTTTCTGTGATAAGCGGTGCAGATAATGGATGGAATGGAGTGTCTATTTTTAAATTCAACTCAATTCCAAGTGTTTATTGTCATATATACAGTAAAGTTGTGAGCGAAAAAGAAAATAGAAACTAAGGAATGGTTGGCATTTCTTGAATCCCAAGACTTTAACCTTCCGAATGATATTTGGAACGATGCATTTGAGTGACATCGTACAGACACTGTTTCCCTACATGTCTGAGACACGTATTTGCGTCTTTGCAAGCTTTCGGAATGTTAAGGCGGTAATAAGCTTGACTGAACTATCTGACTGTTTTGTTGACGTTCCCATTGTAGCGCCTTATAATCCGGTGCGCCTTATGTATGTCAAAAATAGGACCAAAAACGATTTTTTTCGGGGTGCGCCCTATAGTGCGGAAAATACGGTACTATACATCAGTACGTACATTATATTTATGACTATATTTAACTCTGTTGACAGGGATATGATCGCAACTGGCTGCGAGGATAAGAATGTCCGTGTGTATTACCTGGCCACCAGTTCAGACCAGCCACTCAAAGTTTTCACCGGACACCTTGCCAAAGTGTTTCATGTTCGTTGGTCTCCGCTCAGAGAGGGGATACTTTGTTCTGGATCAGATGATGGGTGGGTTTAAACGGAGAATTTTCATGAAATGTCAAGTCATGTTTATTTGTATAGCCCTTAATCACAAGAAGTCTAAAAGGGCTGTACAGAGTATTAATACTTTACATCAGCAACGTGAAATATAGGTAAGAACAAAACATCTGGTAGACAGCCTTCTAAAAGGGAGGGAGAGAGTGAGAGAGAGAGAGAGAGAGAGAGAGAGAGAGACGGAATAAATGAGATAAAAGGAAATAACGAACGTAAGAAAACAGTGAGAGAGAGAGAGAGATGGAGAGAGAGAATAAATGAGATAAAAGGAAATAGCAAACAAAAGAAAACAGAGAGAGAGAGAGAATAAATGAGATAAAAGGAAATAGCGAACGAAGCGAGAGAGAGAGAGATGGATAGAGAGGGTGACAAAGAAATACAGAAAGGAAGAAAGAGAGAGAACAACAAAGAGATAAATGGTAAGAAAGAAAGAGAGAGAGGAAAAGTTAGACAGAGAGAAAGATGGTGATGAGAAGAGGGGATGAGAGAAAGAAAGAGAGAGAGAATAAATGAGATAAAAGGAAATGGCAAACGAAAGAAAACGGAGAGAGAATAAATGAGATAAAAGGAAATGGCGAACGAAAGAAAACAGAGAGAGAATAAATGAGATAAAAGGAAATGGCGAACGAAAGAAAACAGAGAATAAAAGAGATTAAAGGAAATGGCGAACGAAAGAAAACAGAGAGAGAATAAATGAGATTAAAGGAAATGGCGAACGAAAGAAAACAGAGAGAGAATAAATGAGATAAAAGGAAATAGCGAACGAAGAGTGAAAGAGAGAATAAATAATAAAAGAAAATAGCAAACGAAAGAAAACAGAGAGAGAGAGAGAGAGAGAATAAATGAGATAAAAGGAAATAGCAAACAAAAAGTGAGAGAGAGAGAAAGAGAGAGAGGGTGACCAAGAAATAGAGAAAGGAAGAAAGAGAAAGAACAACAAAGATAAATGGTAAGAAAGAAAGAGAGAGGAAAAGTTAGACAGAGAGAAAGACGGTGATGAGAAGAGGGGATGAGAGAAAGAGAGAGAGAGAATAAATGAGATAAAAGGAAATAGCGAAAAAAAGAAAATGGAGAGAGAGAGAAAGAGGGAGGGAGAATAAGAGGGAGAGAGTAAAAGAAAGAGCCAAAGAGAGTGAGAAAGAAAGAGGGACAGAAAGATAAAAAAGAGAAAAAGAGAGGGTTAAACAGATGAAGAGGGTGAAAGAGAAAGGGAGAGACGGAAGGAAGAGGAGAGAGAAAATAAGAAGGGAAGATAGAGAGAAAGAAAGAGAGATAAGGAGAAAAAGGAAAGAGAGAAATGTAGAATTTAACAATAAGAAAAAAATATTCTGAAATAAATACAAATGTTTCATTTTCTTTGTACAGTACTGTTCGTATATGGGACTACACACAGGACGCATGCATCAATGTATTGAGTGGTCATACAGCACCAGTCAGAGGTCTCATGTGGAACACAGAGATTCCATACCTCCTTATTTCAGGTAGGCTATTTTTTTTTCCTGGCTTTTGTTCTTACCTATTAAGTCAAATAGACTGATACCTTATTTTTCGGACTGCTAGTCTCTCCGGAGTGGTCACGGTTGCCCATGGCGCCCAATTGGCCCCGCCCGTTTGGCGCCATCTGCGGCTCGTTGAGGGATTGGCTTTCCTCCTATTTAAGCTCAGTGCTCTCACTCACCCTTTGTCAGTCCATCAACGAGCCTCTGCACCCGCAAGACGTGGGTTTTGACTCTGTCCGGTTTCCTGCTTGTGTTTCCTGTCCGGTATCGTTCCCGTCTATTTTTGTCCTGTTTAATATCGATCACCAGTTTCGTTCCCGGCTCTTTTGTTCTATTTGATATCGATCTCCAGTGTCTGGTATTGTTTCCGTCCATCTCGTCCCGCTTGTTATCGGACTCCAGTCTCAAGTGCCTGATATCAATTCTGTCTGTCCCGTCCTGTCCGGTATCGACCCCATCTGTCCGATATCTGCCCGTGCAATTGGTATCGATTCAGAGTGAATCAAGGAAGCAAGGTTTTGGGTGCTCTGAGGAGAGTGATGAGCAACAAGAGTATGAGTATGGATGTTAAGAGGGGACCGTATGGGAGTGCGATTGTGCCGACTGTGTTGTATGGTGCAGAAACTTGGAGCCCGAACGCAGATTTGAGAAGGAAATTGAATGTTTTTTAGATGAAGTGTTTGAGGAGTATTTTAGGAGTGACGAGATTGGATAGGTTAGGAAATGAAATTGTGAGAGACAGAACTGGAGTAGTAGTTGAACTGAGCAAGCGTGTGGATAAGAGAGTACTAGGTTGGTTTGGACACATGGAATGTTGAAGAGGATCTACAGAGCAGAAGTCAATCGAAGGAGACCAAGAGGAAGGCCGTGATTGACGTGGATGGATGGTGTTATGAGTGCACTGCGGGAAAAAGGTCTAAATCTAGTGGAAGCTAGTGCTCTTGTTGGTGATAGGAAGGAGTGGAGAAGTGTTGTAAAAGGATAGTGGGATGCTTGGACCTGTTCTAAGGGACAGGGCACCCGTATGATGCGGCAGGGGTAAACCAGTGAAAGCTGTCGGGCCCTGCTGTTGAACAGTGTGTGTTGTGTCACCCTGACCCGAGTGACATGGCCGCTTTCCTGTGTCCCTAACTTGTTATTTTCTTTGTTTTTGTATGTGTTTGTCTTGCTGTCGGTCACCCCTCTCGAGGGATATGACCAGGGTAGATAGATAGATGGATAAATGGATTATTTCAATTTTTTTCTAGGCTCTTGGGATTATACAATACGAGTTTGGGACACAAGAGATGGCAACTGCCTGGACACAGTCTACGACCATGGTGCCGATGTCTATGGTAAAGTTATGCATGAATAGAATACAAATAAGTAATGTGCAGGCCTGTTTTTATACGTAAATTCCGGACTATAGAGCGCACCTGATTATAAGCCGCACCCACCACATTTTAAGAGGCAAACCGATTTTGTACTTACACAAGCCGCACCTGTATATAAGCCACATGCTCCCACATTAAAAAAATGTAACACAAAATTAACCCAGTACTGTGATTGTAACAGAATATCCTTCATTAAAGTACACAGTCCAAAAATCACAGCCGGCAAAATTAACGAGAATGATACCGGTACTTAAGGTTTGATGCAGACCGGCAGAGTCCGGGTCCCGTTGAAAGTAATCCAAGGAAAAAAGTGTATATTTCCAAAGGTAAGGGTGGGAAAAATATATATCCACTATTGTCCGCCGTGTCCACAAACACTCACCTATACCGGTCCCCACTTCCCGTCAGCCCGCGTTTGTCACGCCCCTTCTTTTTAATCTGCCCGTCCAAAACATAATAAGTGTCCAAAATAAATACAAATAAATACATTACAAAAATATACAGTTGCAAATACATATTATACATGGTTACACATATTTACAAAGAAAGACGGTACACCGAGAGCGTTTTCAAAGCTTTAATAATAATAATATAACTTTCATCCGGGCAGTTAATGGTAGCAACACGCTAGCAACACACTCGCAACACAGTAAACGGGTCTGTTAAAAAAACATACTGTACTTGTAAAAATCACGGTAAACCGTCCTCATCTTCCTCCTTAGAACTGAAGCCATCAAAGTCGTCTTCCTCAGTGTCGGAAAGAAACAGTGTCATATAGACGTCGTCCCACGCTCCCATCCACTCCTGATTCTGTGCCCTCTTCTCAGTCACGCAGCAGACCGGCTTTTCGGAACCCGTTGGTGATGGTGGATTTTTTGGTGCTGCCCCACGCTGTCAGGATCCACTCGCAGACTTGCGAAAAAGTTGCCTTTCGCACGCGGCCAGTTTTAGTGAAAGATTTCTCGCCGCTAGTCAAGCCAAGAAGTTGCAGTCTTCCTCGGCGCATATATTCCACCGGTCTCAATCTTACATTTTGTACTTGAGCGCCGCTGGCGGCCGTTAGAAAAATTGCATAAATTGGCCGCATCACTGAATAAGCTGCAGGGTTGAAAGTTTGGGGAAAAAGTAGCGGCTTATAGTCCGGAATTTACGGTAGATTAAAAACATTAACATTTTTTTTTTAGTCCCAACACTGATCAAAATACACCCAAATTATTAAACTGTGTGTGTTTTTCTTTCCATTTTTGACAATGGTCAAAAAAGTACAATCCAAAAGATTTTTTAACACATCTGTTTTCGAGGATAGAAATCTTCAGTTGAGTTGATGTCAGGATGTGTGTTAAGGTTTAACATGCCACCAGAATCGTCCTTTCACCATGGCCAGTTGTAGCAGGGACAGCACAGTGAGACTGTGGTCTCTGACGCCTTTAATCTCTCCTCTGCTGCTAAACATCCTCACCAACCAACCCTGGGAGAAGATCATAGGAAACACCGGTACGCTCAATGGGTCGGTTCTGTCGATTCCCGTTTGGAATTTTGGAGTTGTGTTGTGCAACGTGGGCGATGTGTTGCAGATAAAGCTATGGTTCCTGGCTCTCCACCATTACTTTGTGGTAAAGTGTCAAGAGATATCAAACAGGAGTTGGAGAAATTAAGCTGCGACACGACAGCCAAGAAGTTGCGTTGGTTCTCTGAATGCTGTTCGGTAACTATTTTCGAGATTTTCTCTTTGCCATGAAACACGTTTGATGTCATAATATGGGTACAGCGGCTTACGAAACTACAGTGGGACCTCGCTACTTCGCGGTTCGACGGCCGCGGGTTCAGAGCTTCGCGGGCCTAAAAAATAATAATAGTTAAAAAAAATCAATAATAATAATAATATCAATAAAAAATTGAAAAAATAATGATAATGAAAAATATTACATTAAAATGAGAAATTACATTATTTTACAAACTTTGAAAACAAAATATTCAATTAGAATTAGTAATTGCTTCTCATCTCATCTCATCTCATCAGCTGTACCGCTTATCCTCATTAGGGTCGCGGGGGGGCTGGAGCCCATCCCAGCCATCTCCGGGCAGTGGGCAGGGGACACCCTGAACTGGTTGCCAGCCAATCGCAGGACACACAGGGACAGACAACTCATTCGCTCATTCACACCTAGGGACAATCTGGATCGGCCAATTCACCTGAAATGCATGTTTTTGGAACGTGGGAGGAAACCGGAGTGCCCGGAGGAAACCCACGCAAGCACGGGGAGAACATACAAACTCCGCACAGGAAGTCTGGAGCTGGATTTGAACCCACGACAGGTTCCCATGACATGAACTGTGCCGCACAAGCGCTAACCACTGCGCCGCCGTGCTGCCCAGTAATTGCTTCATTTTACAAAATTTTAAAACACAAAGAAATGCACGTGTACGCTAAGCGTCACGGCCATAGACGCAAGCTCATTGGCCAGCACTCGCTGAATACTCGACTCCCCATTGGCCCATTCACTACAGTAGACCACGGATATCTCGTGGGCTACTGTACAGCACAATACAGTACGCTTCTCGCCATTACTGTCGTTAGCCTTTGTCTCGCGGTGATTTTTAAAGTTCTGTGAAGTCCTCGTGATGGCTCCTAAACGCTCTTCATCCCTTGGTGCAGCTTGTGAACCGAAGAAAAAGCGAAAGATGCTAACAATTACAGAAAAAGTGAGTTTATTGGACAAATTGAAAGCAGGAAATAGCTACGCTAGCGTAGCCTGACAATATGGCCTTAACAAATCCACTGTTAGATACATAAAGAAGGAAGAGAAGAACATCCGCAAAACTGCTGCAATATCTTTCACGAAAGATGCCAAAAGGGTTGTAAACACCCAGAATAAGACCATGGTGGGAATGGAAAATGCACTGGTTATTTGGATCCACGATTGTAGGGCGAAGAAAATCAGCCCGGATGCAAACCTAAACCGAGGTGAAAAGAACTTATTGTAAGAGGTAAGTAAAAGTTTGTTTTATTGTTTGATTGTTTAACAAGAATCTCTCTCTCTAACCGTATTCCATATGGTGTACTGTATTGTACTGTATATCGGGGGGTGTACTGCAAAGGTTTTTTTTTTTTGAAGGGGCGTCGCTACTTCGCAAATTTTCACTTTTCGCGGGTGGTTTTGGTCCCCATTAACCGCGATAACCGAGGTCCCACTGTATTTGGCCCCCTTGAACTTTGTGAGCTTTTGCCACGTTTCAGACTTCAAACATCAAGATATAAAACTAATTTCTTGTGAAGCATCAACAATAAGTGGGACACAATCATGAAGTGGAACACACTTTATTGGATATTTTAAACTTTTTTAACAAATAAAAAAGCAAAAAGGGCAAAATAATTCAGCCCCATTGAGTTAATACTTTGTAGCGCCACCTTTTGCTGCGATTACAGCTGCAAGTCGCTTGGGGTATGTCTCTATTGGTTTTGCGCATCGAGAAACTGATATTTTTGCCCATTCCTCCTTGCAAAACAGCTCAAGCTCAGTGAGGTTGGATGGAAAGCGTTTGTGAACAGCAGTTTTCAGTTCCTCCCACAGATTCTCAATTGGATTGAGGTCTGGACTTTGACTTGGCCATTCCAACACCTTGATATGTTTTTGGGTGAACCATTCCATTGTAGCTTTTGCTTTATGTTTTGGATCATTGTCTTGTTGGAAGACAAATCTCCGGTCTCCAGTCTCAGGTCTTTTGCGGACTCCGTCAGGTTTTCTTACAGAATGGTCCTGTATTTGGCTCCATCCATCTTCCCATCAATTTTAACCATCTTCCCTGTCCCTGCTGAAGAAAAGCAGGCCCAAACCATGATGCTGCCACCACCATGTTTGACTGTGGGGATGGTGTGTTGAGGGTGATGAGCTGTGCTGCCTTTACGCCAAACAATTCTTCTATTGTTGCCAAAAAGTTTGATTTTGGTCTCATCTGACCAGAGCACCTTCTTCCACATGTATAGTGTGTCTCCCAAGTGGCTTGTGGCGAACTTTAAACGACACTTTTTCTGGATATCTTTAAGAAATGGCTTCCTTCTTGCCACTCTTCCATAAAGGCCAGATTTGTGCAGTATACGACTAATTGTTGTCCTATGGACAGATTCTCCTACCTGAGCTGTAGACCTGTGCAGTTCATCCAGAGTGATCATAGGCCTCTTGGTTGCATCGCTGATCAGTTTTCCCCTTTTATGAGCTGAAAGTTTAGGGGGACTGCCCGATCTTGGTAGATTTGCAGTAGTCTAATACTCCTTCCATTTTAATAGTATTGCTTGCACAGTGCTCCTTGGGATGTTTAAAGCTTGGGGAATCTTTTTGTATCCAAATCCAGCTTTAAACTGCCTGGTGTGTTCCTTGATTTTAATGCGCTTTAAACAGACCTCTGAGACTATCACAGTGCAGCTGCATTTATACAGAGACTCGATTACACGCAGGTGGATTCCATTCATCGGCAGTCATTTAGATCAACATTGAATCATACAGAGATCCTCACTGAACTTGCTGCACTGAAAGTAAAGGGGTTGAATCATTTTGCACAGCCACTTTTTCGTGTTTAATTTGTTAAAAAAGATCCAAGTGTGTTCCACTTCATGCTTGTGTCCCACTTATTATTGATGCTTCACGAGAAATTACAGTTTTATATCTTCATGTTTAAAGTCTGAAATGTGGCAAAAGGTCACAAAGTTGTATGGGGCCAAATAGTTTCGCAAGCCACCGTATTTCCAAAAATAGTATTAGACTATTAGACTCAGTTATCAATGCTACTATGTCCGTTTATTCAGAACCTTGAAAATACTTGGTTATTTAAGTTAGTCATTACTTTGGATTCAGTCTTCCCTGGTCGTAATAGTTTCTAATTAAGTTACTTGCGTGTTTCCCTGACAGCCTCCAGGGGGAAGCAGCAATTTGTGGGACTTGGTATCAGTCATTAACGGGCAGGATGACTCTTTGCTACCAGGTAGCTACAGCAAGGGTGTGATGCATATGAAACACCTGCTCAAGTTCAAAACGGTAAGTTTCCCCCAAAATCAAATGTTTATTGTTTGCCGCTATTAACACTTGGTACTAAATCTGATATGCAATTCCGCAGAGCACAGTCATGAGTATTTAATACTACAGTTGGGGTTGTAAAGCACTCAAATATTCCAAAAAACATACCAAAATCATTGTAGTGTGATGCATTTAAATGAAAATTTTACAGGTTGACAATTATATTTGTTTTTTTGCACTACTGGCAGTTCTCTTATACCTAGCCACTCCTTTGCACATCTGTTCTCCTCTGCACTATCGTTCTCCAGTGTTATTGTTATTGTATAGTGACTTGTTTACCTGACTGCCCATTTTACACATCTGATTAGCTGCTCCTCTTGCACTCTTTGCACTACTGTATAATACTATACATAGCTTTAATTATTTAGTATATTATTAGTACTTCAATACTCCAACTCAATACAACATTTTATTTATATCTGTACATTCAAGGGAACTGTGCGGGTCAGATGTATCAACATTTCGTATACACGTGTACAAGAATGACAATAAAGTATATCTGAATCTGAATTATATATATTCTATGATTAGTGTTAATTCCTGGGGGATATGGATGAACAATAATATCTACTTTTTAGTTACCTTCAGTATTAAATTCTCTTCCTTTTAGTCATCATTCTTCCTATCTCCTCTTTCTTCCACTCGGTCGCTTTACTTCCACATCCTCTCACATTTAGTGACCCTAGTCATAGTCTATTACAGGAGTCTCCACCTTTTTCAAGCTTAGAGCTACTTTTTGTTCCCAGGGTCATCCAGTTAGATATGCCTTGCTTAAAAATCATGTTATTACAATGTTGTTACTATGTTATTACCAGGTTAATTATTGGAAGTAGGGTTAAAAAACGCAGTCAACCACTGTGAAAAAACATTTTACTAGAATATCACAATGACCCAGCAATGGTCAGCAATTTTTCGAAACAGGTCTGCGGGCAACTCGGTTTTCTTTATGGGGCACCCTGGTGCCTGTGGGCCCCAGGTTGGAAACCCCTGGTCCATACTGAACTGAGAATGAGAGCACCACAAAACTCAAGATTATTACAATTACCTCATTCGGACCAAGAATAGAGATTAAAAACTTAGATCTTGACGTTTAGAAATTTCGATACTGTAATATAAATGATTACGATGATTAGCTGGCGGTTATAAACGGGTTTGACAATAACCAGTTGGTTGTACTGAAATGATGTCGGATTTTGCCAGGCTATATATGCTATATTTTATATGCAATTGAATTAACGTTTTTACTCGGTGAGCGGCTCATTATCCTATAGCAGTGTCTGAAATCACGTCTGCCGGAATTTTGGTTCGTTCGGTAATTTGCACACTCTGCAGCCAATCAGAAGCCTGCATCGCATAACTTCGTGCTTCCGGACTTTCCCGAGCCTTATAAGGTCGTGCATTTCCATATCATTTTCCAAAGTAGACGCACAGAGAACACAAAAAACCTGGAGAAGTGCTTAGGAATCAAGCCAAAACCTCAGCCCTAGAAGATTCAAAAGAAGCAAACAAAATTGATGACGCTACAAAACGTAAACGAACATTAAAAGCATCGTGGAAAGAGGAGTTCACGTGGCTTTTAGCAGACGGAGCAACGCAAACATTGCATGAAAGAAGAAGAGGAAATACAGGCACATACTGATGGCAGATGGAAAACAGCGATGTCATTTACATGCAATGAATATTATAAGTAGATTTATAATAAACTTAAATTTAAAGTGTTGTACTGGTATATATTCTGATTATAAATCCATAATAATTTGCAACAATGTTTTTTTTTTGTGATTAGTCGTCTTATTGCGTTTCAAGTTGTGAAATGTTCAATATGTTCCACATTTGACTTTTATTGTCTGTGCTGTACTTCAGTCTGAAGCCCAAGAACTAACAATCGTCAAGATGTCGAAATTCGGGGGAGGCATCGGAGCTCCCAGTAAAGAAGAACGCCTTAAAGAAGCTGGAGATATCCATCTGAGGCTCGGACAGATTCAGCGATACTGTGAATTAATGGTGGAGCTTGGACAGGTGCTAGCATGTCTTTGTTGTTTTCCTAAATACATCACATTCCTTTATCTTCATCAACATAATTTTGTTTGACCTTCATTATCATTGGCAAAAATATTCCTCTTTTAATACTGTAAAGCAGGCATGTCAGACAGAAGGCCCGCGGTCCCACTGTAAGTTTTGGAGTATGTTAAAAAAGAGAAGCGAGTCTCTAGCTCAGGGGTCGGGAACCTATGGCTCGCGAGCCAAATGTGGCTCTTTCTAAGAGTACCTGTGGCTCAGAGACAAATTTGATTGCATGCAAATTTTCTCCACATCGTTCAAAACTTGGGCCATCACCGTAAAGTCCGGATTATAGAGCGCACCTGATTATAAGCCGCACCCACCACTATTTAAGTGATTTTGTACTTACACAAGCCGCACCTCTGTACAAGCCGCGTGCGCACGCATTATAACTTGTGACACAATCACAAGTTTAACCCAGACCAGGCTGTAAGTTTCACAATTGTAACTTTTTTGGTTTGAACAAATTTACTGACACTAAAAACAGAAAACAATCATGACAATCTCAACAGCAATTAAGCACATTCACAAAACCACAATCAGCATCATGAATGGAAAATGATACCCGTAATAAACGTATGATGCAGACTTGTAAAGTCCGGGTCCCGTTGAAAGTAATCCGAGGAAACAAAATGTATATTTCCAAAGTTAAGGGTGGGAAAAATATATATCCACTATTGTCCGCTGCGACAACAGACAGATCTACCGGTAACTCAGCTTTACCCTACTTCCCATCAGCCCGCGTTTGCTCTGCCCTTTCTTTTTGATTCGCTCGTAGAACACATATCAGAATAAATCTCTAAAATAAATACATTACAAAAAGATATAGTTTCAAATACATATTATACATGGTTACACATATTTACGAAGAAAGACGGTACACCGAGAGAGTTTTCAATGCTTTAATAATAATAATATAACTTTCATCCCAAACCGTGCCTTTGAAAAGTACCAACACGCTAGTAGGATCATGCTCGCAATGCATCAAACGTGCCTGTCAATAAAAAAGCATCCCGTAATTGTGAAATTCATGGTAGATCGTCCTCAACTTCCTCCTCATAACTATCGCCATCAAGGGCGTCTCCCTCATTATCGGAACGTACCTTTACTTTACAGACAATGTATGCATAAACTTAGAGGTTGCAGTCTTTCTTGGCGCACATATTCTACTGGTCTTAATCTTACCTTTGATACTCCAACGCCGCTGATGGCCGTTAGACAAATTACATAAATTGGCCGCTTCACTAAATAAGCCGCAGGGCTGAACATTTGGGAAAAAAGTAGCGGCTTATAGTCCGGAATTTACGGTAATCCTGTTCAGATACACGCAAAGTCAAACCAAAGCTGAATACAATCCATTACTTCGCATAATATATAGGGCACGTTTTTCACTACAATTTACAGTCAAGGTGTCACACAAAAAAACCTCGTTTTGGCTCTGCAACGCTAAAGAATCCTTTATATAAAAGCTCACTATATAATCTGTGCTCAGTGTTCAGATACCTTATGATGAATCCACAGAACAAACAGTAAAAACGCCAAAACACCGGAAGAGAACTTAAAGTTATTTGATTGGGTGAGTGGGAGGGATGGGTGGAGCTATGCAAAAAGAGCAAGCACTCCCTCCCATTCTGCCCTACTCCGTCTGCGCCAAAAGTAAGCACATCAGGCTCCCTGTTTGCAGAATGTTGTGACGTTTTTACAAAATAACTGCTTGCATCTGGTTTTGAAACCAATATGTATGAAAAAAGGGTCAAAACAAGTTCAACCGATCTTGAGTAATTGCAAGCAAGAGACAAGTTTAAAGTGGTATGTTTATTGATTTTGGGACACGGGCTCTGGCATTACTCTCTTTTCATCATTTTTATCAAATCATCAAAAATAAATGTGCTGAAGACTAAGCTTTTGTCTGGGGTGCGGGTTTAGCAATTTAGTAAATTTGTCTCATATGTTGTGGCTCTTTCCCAAACTAAAATTAATATATTTTGCTTTTATGGCTCTTTGAGTTAAAAAGGTTCCGACCCCTGGTCTAGCTTATTTTCATCAAAGTTTTTTTTTTTTTTAAATAGATACTAAATAAATGCTTCTTCTCGCAGCTTGAGGGCAGTAAAGGTGTAAAAGAGCTGACATCCTGCAAAGATTTCAGGTCAAGTGATGCTTATTTGTAGAGACGCTCCCCTACTTACAAACATTTGAGTTACGAAAAACGGTAGATATGAACATTTTTTCGGAATGTCGAAAAATATCCGGTTATTGCTGTTTTGTATTGCGTGCACCTTTTTCCGAGTACAGGACAGTACTGTAGTGCTTCTTTCCGCCACTACCGGCGTGTGGCGCTGTGAGAGGTCACCCAGATTCCACCCGAAGAAGAAATCTACTTCCTCTTCCTGTATCCTCTCTACTGTATCTCTAGCGCGCCAAGAACTTAGACATTTTTATGTTTAATCTCGTGCATCCATTCAATATGGTTGGTATAAAGCATAGAGAAGAGGCGAGCCGTTTCTTTTTAAATGGAAGTGGAATAAGAAAGCTTGATGCGGTTGAGAAAATGGTTGGATGGCTTTTTTTCAGAAACTGGATTCTCTTATGTATAGAGCAAGATTTTTCTACTGAAATTTTTGTCTTTAGAAGTCCTTGTATAAAGAGGTGCCACTGTACTACAATCTGCAGTCATGGGGCCAACATCAGAAGTTAGCACGCTTCTTAGGGAAAGAAAACCGGTGACAAGCTTGGGGACCGTGATTTGTGATATCGTCTTTCTGCAAGGAAAATGGCAGTGAAACATCTCAGCCTTTTGAACATGCCAACATTATTTATATAATTGGTTAGCATGACAAAAATAAAGATCAAAATGGGAGGTTGGACGGTACTCCATTCAATATTTACATACTCACAATTTTACCACTTTGTCGGCCAAAAATTCAATTTCTAGATTTGAATTGAACAGCAGTAAGTGTTATTCATCAAAATCTCTACAGTTCTATTTGCGGATCATCAGAGTCATAGTCAGGTCAAAACGGAGTTTCCTTTAACCCTTGAGGAACGATGACAAGCAAATGCAATTTGGTCCGTTTCTACAGAAACCACCACTGATCGAAAACACAAAAACCTGTTAAATCTGTTACTATCCTCCACATTGTGGTTTTCCTGGTGCTGTCTTCTAGAAATATAGGGCTCCCATTTTCCATGACAAAGCATTCATCGGCATTTTCTTTCGGCACAGTAGTAAATATACAATCATCTTCGTAATCGCTTACTGACTTTATGGTAGTCGCTATTTTGATTTATTCCGAAAACACATAACCGGGAAAAAATAAGGCTATTGTGCGGTTTGGTCACTTTGAGTCTCTGTCATTTGTACTCTTCCATGTCTAATACTCAAATTACACAGTGTCCCTTTAAGAAACAGAAGTCTTTCACTTGTTCGATGTACCGCTAGATAACAAAGAACAACAGACATAATTGAAATGAAACTGTGATTTAGTGAAGTATTTCTCTCTGGCAGTGGGAGAAGGCACTGGCTGTAGCACCCGGAGTATCCATGAAGTACTGGAAAAAACTAATGCAAAGGTAAATATTTTGTCACCTTTTGATCCATTTTGGTTTGGAACACGTTGACATTTTTCTATCAGCATCACTGTGTGCAGTGTCTTGCTTTTATTTACCTTTCGAGCCGGGAAAGCATATACCGTCAATTCTGGACTATAGAGCGCACCTGATTATAAGCCGCACCCACCACATTTAAACATGTAACAAAAACACAAAATGAACCCAAACCCGACTTCAAGTCCCGCGATTGAAACTGAATGTCCTTCATTAAGGTCCGCAGTCCAAAAATCACAGCCGGCATAATGAACGGAAAATTATACCGGTACTTAAGGTTTGATGCAGACATGCAGAGTCCGGGTCCCGTTGAATGTAATCCAAGGAAAAAAGTATATATTTCCAAAGGTATGGGTGGGAAAAATATATCAGATGAACACATTTACTCACGCAACTCCTTTTTCTTTAACCAACTTTTTATCCCCCTCTTCACCTTTTTTTTGTCTGTTTGTATTACAGTTTCTGCAAATTAAATGAGTCACAACACAAGATTAGCTTCTCTGCTGGCTTTGATCTCTCTGATCTCGTTGGCAGCTCGCTCTGTAGACTCAATTTACATAAAATACATTTTAGAATATCACAATAGATGTTTATATCCATTTTAACAAGATACTTTTAACAAGAGATCGTATAGTGTTTTTTTTAACATTTACAATGAATTCAACATATTTTTCTTTAGTCTGAATTTTAACCAACATCATCCTTTTTATATATATGAGAAAATAGAAATAAGAACAATAATGAGTATAAAAACGGGTACAATTTACCTGCAAATGAATTGAGTCACATTAGCTTCTCTGCTGGCTTTGATCTCTATAAGGAGAATTAACATTTTAGGACAACAGAAACCAAACGAAAATAAATCCAAACAGCTTGACAACATCAATCACATTATTGTGCATGTTGAGAGATTTGTCAGCTGTGGTTATAATGTTTAAAATTAACTTTTTTTGTGGAGCACCAAAAGATATGGCCTACCAACAAAACCCCGCCTTCCGGTCACATGTCAAAAGCCAAAACAAACCCTACCCCATACCAGCAGGTGGCACTGTTGGACTCATCATTGCAGGACACTTACCAAAAACTATACACATATTTCAGCAGGAATTTCAATAGAACAAAAGTTATTATTACACCCGTTGCACCTACCGTATTTTCCGCACTATAAGGCGCACCGGGTTATAGGGCGCACCCCCCAAAGTAGTTTTTGGTCCTATATTTTCCATACATAAGGCGCACTGGATTATAAGGCGCTACAATGGGAATGTCGACAAAACAGTCAGATGGTAGTGTGCCCGCTTTGAGACTGGGAGGTCGCTGGTTCGCGCCTCGGCCGAGTCATACCTAAGACTTATAACATTGGTAAAATGGCGGCGCCCTCTGTTGGCTGCGGCTGCATCGGCTCGCTACAACGGGTCAGGTGTATCGACATTTCGTTCTGTGTACATTGTTACAAAGAATGACAATACAAAGGAAATTATTATTATTATTATTAGATAGTTCAGTCCAACTTATTACCCCCTTAACATTCCGAAAGCTTGCAAAGAAGCAAATACGTGTCGTAGACACGTGCGGATGCGGTGTCTGTACGATGTCACCAAACAAACATTTCTTAGTTTCCATTTTATTTTTCACTGGCAACTGTGTGGACGGCAAAGTAAGAATTTTATTGTGCAAGGAAACGGGGTTCTTTACTGTGCGTATGACAATAAACACTTTGAATTGAATTTAGTGTAAAAATAGACTCATCACAGAAACATCAAGATCGTTCTAAAACAAGATACCGGGAAAATATAAATCCGCGTAGCTCACCTACTAAGTTCTCTTGCAGCCTTCACGTTCATTAATGATACGTAACCTTACAACCGTGAGTGTAGTAAATCCAGGAGAGTCAAATATTTACAAATACAGAATAGTAAAAATTGTTTACTCAATGCCGTGGTGCAACCGAACCTGTGATTCACATTCATCTTTTTCGTCCAATCGCAGGCTTTGTTTCGCCCCTTTAGCCTATGCGAGCCTGTAAATGATAAAAAGGATCTGCCCCTTGACCTCCGAATAACTTTAGCCAATAGTGATGGATTCAAATGATGATTGACACATTGGTTAGCCAATGAAACGCCAGTAAATAAATCCCAGCATACACCGCGGACTACTTGGCGTTCGGGGGAAAATCTAGTCGGCGGCTGCTTGCTTTAGTTGCAAGACTTTGCGACTTAATATTGATCCATATACAAGGCGCACTGTATTATAAGGCGCATGGTCAGCTTTTGAAAAAAAAAATAAAGGCTTTTAGGTGCGCCTTATAGTGCGGAAAATACGGTAATTGAAAAAAAAAAAAACAGTTTGGGAATACCTGATGTGTTATTCTTGTATTACAGGAGAGCTGATCAGCTAATGTTGGAGGATAACGATGACGCTATCCCCTACTGCATCGCCACAGGAGACGTACAAAAACTTGTAACATTCTTCACTGGCAGGGGGCAACTGCTAGAGGCCTTACTGATTACACAGGTACAACTTTTGATTCAACAAAAGAACCAAACCCGTTCTCCCAGACAGAAGCTTATTCTTCGGCACATTTTATTTCACTGTGTGATGTTTGATGATCTATGAAATGATAAGAAGAATGCCAGAGCCTGTGTCCTATATCAACAAATATACCACTTAAAACGTGTTTCTCTACCGCATAGACAATATTTTTGTGCGCTCTGTGTGCAGAGATCTGCCCACCCCTACCGCTCACCCAATCTCTGGGTGTTTCCAGTTTGTTCTTTGGGTTTTCCTCATAAAGTGTCGCAACAGTAAACAGATTAATTAAGGAGCTTCCATATAAAGGATTCCCTAAAATGCGTTCAGCCAAAAGAGGGTCTGTTGATATAACACAGTGAGTGTAAACTGCAGTTAAAGCTTTGCCCTATATATTCTGACCGAACAAGTCGCTTACCGTGTTGTTTCTGTCACGGACCAGGAATGGAGACGGGACCCAATTACATTCGTTTAACTCAGTTTTATTTAGAAGAGATCCACGTCCGATGATTGTCGGTCACGGGTAGCAGATAGCAGGAACGCGGAAGTGGCCCTTCCGTGTCGAGCGAAGGTAGTCGAGAAAACAGGTCGATGGCCGGGGCGGTGGAGCAAAAACATAAACGGGTCCAGAAAAGAGGTCGGCAACAGGTTTCAGACAGAGAATGGGGCAGGATAGAGTCGGAGAGTCACAAAAGTTTGCCTAGCTGGGAGCATAGGTTCGCAGACGATCTGACAGGTTCTTTCAGGAAGACGAGAGTTTAAAAAGAGTCCAACAGCCAATCAGGGTCCGTGGCTGTTGGCGCCAACGGGGCAGCCTCAGGTGCCCCGCATCAGGAGTCATGACAGTTTCGGCTGCACATACACAGAAATTGGAAAGTCACATAGAAGATGATTGTGGCCCTTGTTTTATCCAAGTGCCAAATGTACTCATGAAACTAGCCATATTTATTAATTCATTTATCGTCCAACCGCTTATTTTCACGAATGTAGCAGGGTTTCACGGTTGCCATGGTGCCCAATTGGCCCCATCTGTGTGGCACCAGCTGCAGCTTGTTGACGGATTGGCTTCCTGTCAGTATTTAAACTCGGTCCTGTCAGTCCCCTTTTGTTGGTCCGTCTGCGAATCTCTGTTTTTACATGGCAAGTCCTTTTTCGCCTGTTTTTTACTTCTTTTTTGTCTCCCGTTATGACCTGTTTTGATCTCGACCACGTCTGTTCCCCCGTCCCAAATAATGACCCGTTTTTGTTCTCGAGCACGTCTACTCTCCTATCCTTGCTTTCGACTTTTTCCGTTCCCGACACCGCCATCGCTCGCCATGGAAGTCACACGTCTGAGCAACCTACTCCCCGCGACCAGCGACCTCCGAATCGTGTGTGCACTCCTTTTCCTTCTTCCCAATAAAACTGTGAGAAACGTTACGTGAGTGGGTCCTGTCTCCGTTCCGGTTCTGACACAGGGCGCTTTAGCCCATCCCAGCAGACTTCAGTCATGGACAGAAAACCTCATGCGACAGGTTTATTTTTGGAAAGGGAAGTGCCGTGAATATTTTCATCAATATTTATGCAAGGAAATGTATAATGAAAAAATTATTGAACGTTTTTGTTTCAGGGGGCATGCGAGGGGAACATCCGCACACCTCAAACGTCGTCCACTAGCCACAAAACCAACGACGTGGATAACAGAGAACAATACCAAAGGTAAATTGCGCAATGCCGCATTGTCACCCCCCTTTATCTATTCCATTATTCAGGCACTTTGTGTTAGGATCAGGCATACCACATTCCCCCAGAGGGCGCCACCGGGAAGCAAAACACACATGACCCCAATCTCCTTTATATCGACTGCCTGGACAGCACACTGTCCGGTTATAGAATTTGCATCTTCATTTCCAGTTTGGTCTTTGTTTCTGGTTTGGATATTGTCAGGTTTGGACGCTTGGTTATTTGGTTTTGTGACCCTTTGTTTGTTACTTTATTCCTGATGTTGAGGTTTTTGAGTTTTTCCTTGCCTTCATGTTGGTTCCAGATCAGGGGACGGTGTAATAATAGTCTGAAAAAAATAGTCTGTGTAATAACCTGTGAAGCCCTTAGAGACTCTTTGTGATTAAGGGCTATACAAATAAAAATCACTTGAGTTGACTGATCTTATTATTAAAAATCATACTTAGTTTGATCCTCATTTTTTACTGAGGCTGCAGGAAACAGCCCTTGCTGTCATGATTGCCGATTCAGAGCACCTGTGACTGCTCAATTGGCGCCAACAGCCCTGAAAGTTGATTGGCTGTTGAACTCCTTTTAAACCCCCGGCTTTCAAGAGATCCCTGTCAGATCGTTATGCGAACCGATGCTCCCAGCTCGGCAAGCTCTTACGTCAGACTCTGTTCCTGCCCTGTTTTTCTCTGCCTGATCCTTGTTGCCAACCTGTTTCCGGACCTGACTCTGCCCCGTTCTGCCTGCCCGTTATCCGATCTGTTTTGCCCCGCTACCTGCCTGCCTCCCGTTGCCGACCTCGTTTCCAAACTTGACCCTGCCCTTGCTCTCCAGTCCCGGCTAACGACTTGTAATTCCTGCCGTTCTTCGACCCTCCTCGCTCGACACGGAAGTCTCCTGCTACACTTGTCCGTTAATCTTCGGATCGTGGAAGCAAGCCCTTCTCTCCCTCTTATCAATAAAACTGAGTAAACGAACGCTACTGGGTCCTGTCTCCGTTCCTGGTGTCGTGACACTTGCTCCTGGCCACCAAGATAGGAGCCAGAAGCTTTGCGACTGAGACAGGAATCGGAAGCGGCCGAGGGGTTTTCTCTTTGCCGCCTGGATAGGACTAGGAAGCACTTAAGGGACTTTCTACTCGCGGCAGAGAACCAGAAGCTGCTGGGACAAAAATGTTGAAGCTTCCCCCTGGGTCCTTTGGTAGTCGGGTCATTCGGTTTTGTTTTTGGGGGACCCAAGTGAAGGGAAGGAGAAACCAAGGTAGGGATGCTCAAAAAAGATGTTATTTAACCCTTGAGTGCATGACCTATCAGTACATAAACTTTTCTATGAGTGAGGCCTAAAATTTGTGTAAAAAAAAATACTACATTTATAGGGAATACCTAGAGTATGACACTATGAGATTTTTTATTTTTAAAGAAATTAAAGAATTACAAACAAGGGGGTCATTTTGACCCCACTAATGTATCCAAGGGTGAATAAGGAAATCAGGAAGAAACAAACAAGCTGTCACGACCAGAAGGGAATCAGGACCCAATTGCAGAACGTTAACCACAAGTTTTTTTTGAAAGAGAGAGGAAGGGCTGCGCCCACAATCCGGTGCTCGCTGGAGGCGGGAAGCAAGTCGCTCTCGCAATCGGATTGTGATCCAAATACGGAAGTGGATCTTCCGTAGCGGGCGATGGCGGGGTCAGGGACGGAAAAACAGGTCAATAGCCGGGACAGGAGAGCAAAAACGCGGTCGGGGTCGGAAACAGGTCATAAGCCTGGACGGGAGGCAGACATGGTCGGGATCAAAAAACAGGGCGTGGGAGATCAGGAACGGACAGGTGGGAAACGGGTGCAAAAACGGGACAGGTGGGAGTCAGGATCAAAAAGGCTTGCCTTGTATCAACAGAGGTTCGCAGACGGACTGACAACAGGAGAGTGACAGGACTGGGTTTAAATAGGGACAGGGAGCCAATCAGATGCCAAATGAGCGGGCACAGGCGATTCAAAGCGGTAATCATGACACAAGCGTTCACAATGTCCAGACAACAGTCCAATAAAGGCAGAGGAGGATAAAGGGTCAGTTTGTGTGGAGATTGTGTCTTGCTCACTAGATGGCACACTCAGGGGGAAGGTGGCATGCCGAATCCTTCGCTCTATGTTAGTTTCTAAAACTTTTTAGTTTTGAAATTCCATAATCTATAACAGGGGACACCAACCTTTTTGAAGCTGAAAACTACTTTTTTTGTTAGCGATTAGCATGAACAGCTAATATTGATATGCATGTTTAATATAACATCTTATTACTATGTTGTTACTGTTATTATTAAGTTATTAGCAGGTTGTAATTATTAGTGGTTAGAATAGACGGTTCAACCTCTAAATATCATGCCAGTTGCAAATCAAATTCCCTGGAGGATCACAATCAACCATGATATATTTTCCAAACCAGTCTGGGGGCTATTCAAATGGCGTTAGGGGGCTACCTGGTGCCCGTGGGCACCACGTTGGAGACCCCTATTCTATAATGTTGTATTCCAATTATGCTTTTCTGCAGATCTCAGGACAATCAGGATTTTGCACTTACTAGACTCTAAAATTGTAAGGTTCTGGATTTTTTAAATGAGAGTTTCATTTCACTGAGATTGTATTTAAAATCATTTGAGGAATATAAAGTTTTATGAGAAAAACGTCGATTCCAAATCAACTCTAATACCTGAAAAAACAAGGATTGGTGTATTTATTTATGTATTTTTTATTTTTTATATTTAATTCTCATTTTCAATGATTCCTTTTTCCACAGTCTCCTTCATAATATATGTGAACAGCTTGCGGAGTGGTACTTCCAAGATGGCCGCTCTGTTCTGGCTGCGTGCTGCCACCTAGCAGTCGATAATGTGAAGGTACGTTAGGGCGTGAGTGTTTCCGTCAGAAAGTATTTATTAACTATGAGAGGAGTAAATTGTACTTGCTTTCACATGCAAAGTCATACCCATGCACAAACCCTACTATACTCTCTCACACACATGCTTCTATACTGTCATACACACACTATGCTTTTACACACACACTCTCAAAAACACACTATGCTTTCACACACATACTAATATACTCTCATACACGCTACTATACTCTTACAGAAGTTACTATTCTCTCACACACATACTACTATACTGTCATACACACACTTCTATACTCTCTCACACATGCTACTGTACTTTCACACACATACTACTAGACTCTCATACACACACTACTCTTTCACACATGTTACTATTCTCTCATACACTTACTACTACACTTTCACAAACATACTATTATACTATACTCTCACACATGCTACTATACTCTCCTACACACACTACTATGCTTTCACACGCATGCTACT
Source organism: Urocampus carinirostris (assembly GCF_059441175.1). Classification (NCBI taxonomy): domain Eukaryota; kingdom Metazoa; phylum Chordata; class Actinopteri; order Syngnathiformes; family Syngnathidae; genus Urocampus; species Urocampus carinirostris. The sequence goes on from NC_142356.1 coordinate 12,783,725, forward strand.
ATACTCTCATACACACACACTATGCTTTTACACACACACTCTCAAAAACACACTATGCTTTCACACACATACTAATATACTCTCATACACGCTACTATACTCTTACAGATGTTACTATTCTCTCACACACATACTACTATACTGTCATACACACACTTCTATACTCTCTCACACATGCTACTTTACTTTCACACACATACTACTAGACTCTCATACACACACTACTCTTTCACACATGTTACTATTCTCTCATACACTTACTACTACACTTTCACAAACATACTATTATACTATACTCTCACACATGCTACTATACTCTCCTACACACACTACTATGCTTTCACACGCATGCTACTATACTCTCATACACACACACTATGCTTTTACACACACACTCTCAAAAACACACTATGCTTTCACACACATACTAATATACTCTCATACACGCTACTATACTCTTACAGATGTTACTATTCTCTCACACACATACTACTATACTGTCATACACACACTTCTATACTCTCTCACACATGCTACTGTACTTTCACACACATACTACTAGACTCTCATACACACACTACTCTTTCACACATGTTACTATTCTCTCATACACTTACTACTACACTTTCACAAACATACTATTATACTATACTCTCACACATGCTACTATACTCTCCTACACACACTACTATGCTTTCACACGCATGCTACTATACTCTCATACACACACTACTATGCTTTCACACACATGTTACTATACTCTCCTACACACACTACGATGCTTTCACACGCATGCTACTATACTCTCATACACACACTACTATGCTTTTACACACATGTTACTATACCCTCATACACACACTACTTTGCTTTCACACGCATGCTACTATACTCTCATACTCACACTACTATGCTTTTACACACGTTACTATACTCTCATACACACACTACTATGCCTTCACACACATGCTACTACGTATACTCTCATACTCACACTACTATGCTTTCACACACATGCTACTATACTCTCCTACACACATTACTATGCCTTTACACACATGCTACTATACTCTCATACACACACTACTATGCTTTCACACATATGCTACTATACTCTCATACACACATTACTATGCGTTCACACACATGCTACTATACTCTCCTACACACACTACTTTGCCTTCACACACATGCTACTATACTCTCCTACTCACACTACTATGCTTTCACACACATGCTACTGCTCTCCTACACACACTACTATGCTTTCACACACATGCTACTACTCTCATATGCACACTACTATGCTTTCACACACATGCTACTATACTCTCCTACACACACTACTATGCTTTCACACGCATGCTACTATACTCTCCTACACACACTACTATGCTTTCACACGCATGCTACTATACTCTCATACACACACTACTATGCTTTCACACACATGTTACTATACTCTCATACACACACTACTTTGCTTTCACACGCATGCTACTATACTCTCATACTCACACTACTATGCTTTTACACATGTTACTATACTCTCATACACACACTACTATGCCTTCACACACATGCTACTATACTCTCATACTCACACTACTATGCTTTCACACACATGCTACTATACTCTCCTACACACATTACTATGCCTTCACACACATGCTACTATACTCTCCTACACACACTACTATGCTTTCACACATATGCTACTATACTCTCCTACACACATTACTATGCCTTCACACACATGCTACTATACTCTCCTACACACACTACTATGCCTTCACACACATGCTACTATACTCTCCTACTCACGCTACTATGCTTTCACACACATGCTACTGCTCTCCTACACACACTACTATGCTTTCACACACATGCTACTACTCTCATATGCACACTACTATGCTTTCACACACATGCTACTATACTCTCCTACACACACTACTATGCTTTCACACGCATGCTACTATACTCTCCTACACACACTACTATGCTTTCACACGCATGCTACTATACTCTCATACTCACACTACTATGCTTTTACACACATTACTATACTCTCATACACACACTACTATGCCTTCACACACATGCTACTATACTCTCATACACTACTATGCTTTCACACACATGCTACTATACTCTCCTACACACACTACTATGCTTTCACAAATATGCTACTATACTCTCCTACACACACTACTATGCTTTCACACATATGCTACTATACTTTCATACACACACTACTTTACTTTCACACACATGCTACTACTCTCATATGCACACTACTATGCTTTCACACGCATGCTACTATACTCTCATACACACACTACTATGCTTTCACACACATGCTACTACTCTCATATGCACACTACTATGCTTTCACACACATGCTACTATACTCTCCTACACACACTACTATGCGTTCACACACATGCTACTATACTCTCCTACACACACTACTATGCTTTCACACACATGCTACTATACTCTTCTAGACACACTACTATGCTTTCACACACATGCTACTATACTCTCCTACACACACTACTATGCTTTCACACATATGCTACTATACTTTCATACACACACTACTTTACTTTCACACACATGCTACTACTCTCATATGCACACTACTATGCTTTCACACACATGCTACTATACTCTCCTACACACACTACTATGCTTTCACACACATGCTACTATACTCTCATACACACACTACTTTGCTTTCACACACATGCTACTACTCTCATATGCACACTACTATGCCTTCACACACATGCTACTATACTCTCCTACACACACTACTATACTTTCACACACATGCTACTACTCTCATATGCACACTACTATGCTTTCACACATATGCTACTATACTCTCCTACACACACTACTATGCCTTCACACACATGCTACTATACTCTCCTACACACACTACTATGCTTTCACACACATGCTACTACTCTCATATGCACACTACTATGCTTTCACACACATGCTACTATACTCTCCTACACACACTACTATGCTTTCACACACATGCTACTACTCTCATATGCACACTACTATGCTTTCACACATATGCTACTATACTCTCCTACACACACTACTATGCCTTCACACACATGCTACTATACTCTCCTACACACACTACTATGCTTTCACACACATGCTACTATACTCTCCTACACACACTACTATGCTTTCACACACATGCTACTATACTCTCCTACACACACTACTATGCTTTCACACATATGCTACTATACTTTCATACACACACTACTTTACTTTCACACACATGCTACTACTCTCATATGCACACTACTATGCTTTCACACGCATGCTACTATACTCTCATACACACACTACTATGCTTTCACACACATGCTACTACTCTCATATGCACACTACTATGCTTTCACACACATGCTACTATACTCTCCTACACACACTACTATGCGTTCACACACATGCTACTATACTCTCCTACACACACTACTATGCTTTCACACACATGCTACTATACTCTTCTAGACACACTACTATGCTTTCACACACATGCTACTATACTCTCCTACACACACTACTATGCTTTCACACATATGCTACTATACTTTCATACACACACTACTTTACTTTCACACACATGCTACTACTCTCATATGCACACTACTATGCTTTCACACACATGCTACTATACTCTCCTACACACACTACTATGCTTTCACACACATGCTACTATACTCTCATACACACACTACTTTGCTTTCACACACATGCTACTACTCTCATATGCACACTACTATGCCTTCACACACATGCTACTATACTCTCCTACACACACTACTATACTTTCACACACATGCTACTACTCTCATATGCACACTACTATGCTTTCACACATATGCTACTATACTCTCCTACACACACTACTATGCCTTCACACACATGCTACTATACTCTCCTACACACACTACTATGCTTTCACACACATGCTACTACTCTCATATGCACACTACTATGCTTTCACACACATGCTACTATACTCTCCTACACACACTACTATGCTTTCACACACATGCTACTACTCTCATGTGCACACTACTATGCTTTCACACACATGCTACTATACTCTCCTACACACACTACTATGCTTTCACACACATGCTACTACTCTCATGTGCACACTACTATGCTTTCACACACATGCTACTATACTCTCCTACACACACTACTATACTTTCACACACATGCTACTACTCTCATATGCACACTACTATGCTTTCACACATATGCTACTATACTCTCCTACACACACTACTATGCCTTCACACACATGCTACTATACTCTCCTACACACACTACTATGCTTTCACACACATGCTACTACTCTCATATGCACACTACTATGCTTTCACACACATGCTACTATACTCTCCTACACACACTACTATGCTTTCACACACATGCTACTACTCTCATGTGCACACTACTATGCTTTCACACACATGCTACTATACTCTCCTACACACACTACTATGCTTTCACACACATGCTACTACTCTCATATGCACACTACTATGCCTTCACACACATGCTACTATACTCTCCTACACACACTACTATACTTTCACACACATGCTACTACTCTCATATGCACACTACTATGCTTTCACACATATGCTACTATACTCTCCTACACACACTACTATGCCTTCACACACATGCTACTATACTCTCCTACACACACTACTATGCTTTCACACACATGCTACTACTCTCATATGCACACTACTATGCTTTCACACACATGCTACTATACTCTCCTACACACACTACTATGCTTTCACACACATGCTACTACTCTCATGTGCACACTACTATGCTTTCACACACATGCTACTATACTCTCCTACACACACTACTATGCTTTCACACACATGCTACTACTCTCATGTGCACACTACTATGCTTTCACACACATGCTACTATACTCTCCTACACACACTGCTATAAACTCTCACACAAGCCATCAAAATAGCTATTACTATAGGGTTTTGTCACACCTAGTGTAATGATTACCTCACCGCTCAGTGTTTTTCTACTTTTGGTACCTTTGGTAACCATGGCGATACACACTGATCAGTCTCTCTATTTTGTACAGTTTGACGTCCGACTGATGTTGCTCCCAGTATAGTAGTATGTGTGAGAGAGTTATATTTCATTTCAGTATGTTTTTGTGATTTTAGCTAGCCATGTCGAGTCTGATCAGAGGCAATGAGCTGGAATTGGCTGCATGTGTCGGTATTGTTCTCGGAGAGATTGCCACTCAGAGTACAGCCTACTGTCTTGAGCTCCTTGCCAGGAAGTACATGACCCCCTCCACATGGTGAGTCCCCTTAATTTGTAACTTTTTCTTAAAATACAAACATATTGGACTTGACGTTGCTATGATTGCCATAAAATTTACATGAACGAGGTTGTCAGGGCCATGGTTTGTTGAAAAAGTGCCAGAGAGCCATTAGGGAGTGCCAAAGAGCAGTATTACCAGATGTAGTTCCAGAGCCGCTTGTACTCGGAAGCAGATGTTTATCGATTTTGTGGGTATTCATTGCGGCAGCCTTGACACAATACCTAGCTAAGGACCAGCGTTTCCTCTAAGCTGCGCACGTGCGCAATTGCGCACTGCTCGAACATTCTCAGCGCACTAGAAAATCGAGCCAGCGCACAAAAATGAGGGCTCAAAATTACTAATTAAGAAGCGACTCAAGTCAAAGTTACAGTGCATGAAGGTAAAAATACACGGGTTTCCCTGACGTTGTGTCATAAATGCGGTATTTTGAAGTCGAGTCAACGAAGTTGAGTAAAGTTAGTAGAGTTGGTCAAGAACCGGCTTCTGAGGCTCGGCTCACTAAAAGGAACCGGCTCTTTCGGGTCCTAAACGGCTCTTCGGGTTGTTTTTGCTTCTTTAATCTCAACATGACCAAATATTGTGTAATATTATGCACAAAATGACTTAAAGGAATGCGGGAATAGAACAAAAAATAAAAAAATACCAAAATGAAAAAGTAGTGAGAAGCTGAGAAAAAAAAGAAACAAAAGAAAGAGAAAAAAAGAAGGAAACATTTAGAAAAAAGCCAGAAAAAAAAGAAATGTAGGAAAAAAGTAAACAGAGAACAAAAAGAAAAAAGTAGCAGCTCGAAAAAAATAAACTCAATGAGATTTTTTTTAAAGGAATTTAAAAAAAGGAGAAAAAAACACGGAAAAAAGAAGAAAAAGTTTGTGTTGCATTCAAATAATTTCCAATGATATCAAGTGAATCTTGTTGACAACGTTGTACTTCCGCTAAAAATGTGATTAAGTACAGTTCTGTATCTTTCAACCGACTCAATAAGCCCCCAAAAATGTTAATATTATGCGACAAAATATATCAGGAAATAAAAAGAAATGGATATTTTGTGAAAGAATTGTAAGAACAAACGACGTTTGTAGACCGTACAACTTTTGCAATAGTACATGAGTCAATTCATTCAAAAGAGAAAAATCATTTTGCATTGCCGGAAACTTGATGTCAAGTTTTGGACATGTTTGATAACTAATTATCTTGCCACACTTGGGATTACGGTTGCTCACTGTTGTTTCAAGCGTTGCTCACAGACTTTATGTGAACGCTCAGACCCCTGGAAACTTACAGGGAACATTGCTAAGGACACTCCCAAAGGCCTTGAAGTACTACTGTGTAAATTTTCACACAAATCGGTTCATCCGTTTGGTAGCCTATAAGCCACATACGAACACACACATATGCACGCAAACCGGAATTCATATAATAGTCTCAAATAGATAATATGCAATGGTCTTTGCTGTGTTTCCCCTAGGGATCTATCAATAGATCTACTTGGAATGATCCCTGAGAATCATATTTTACTGACCAAGATCTGCGCCTTTTTCCCTGGAAGTGCTGCAGAAATCAACCAGTTACATGAAAAGGTAAACCCTGTTTTGCTCCTACTTTTGTGGAGTTCCACAATTTAAAGGAACAGTGTGTATTATTGTATGACTTTTGCAAAGAAAGCTGTCTATTATTTTACCTCGTTTTTTCGCCCAATATGTGTTATTTTAGGTTAAATATTGGTCTCTAATTCACTAGATCTTGAAAAGGTCTTAAAATCCTGCAGGAAACTCCATTTTTATCAAGAAGATCTCGCCCCATCTGTCTCACCAATTTTCATTTTTGTGGCATGTGCACTGCTGGAATGACTGATAATTGTACAACAACTGTATTTTTACTCAATTCATCCCCATTTTTTGTCGAACAGTGTTCCCTCCCTTCGTCAGAGGAATGTAAAACCATGGCTGAGGAATCCATGTCTGAAGGAGATCTGTTTTCAGCTGTTAAATATCACCTTCTGACTGCTGAACCCGAAAATGCCCTCAACATAGCAATCAATCACGTCAAAGGTAATGACAGCTTATTATATTTCTTTTATCACCATTTATGATGACAAGTACCGTAAATTCCGGACTATAGAGCGCACCTGATTATAAGGCGCACCCACCACATTTTAAGAGAAAAAACGATTTTGTACTTACACAAGCCGCACCTGTATATAAGCCGCATGCGCCCACATTGAAAAATGTAACACAAACACAAAATTAACCCAAATCCGACTTTAGAGTACACAGTCCAAAAATCACAGCCGGCAAAATAGAAATGATACCGGTACTTAAGGTTTGATGCAGACCTGCAGAGTCCGGGTCCCGTTGAAAGTAATCCAAGGAAAAAAGTATATTTCCAAAGGTAAGGGTGGGAAACTATATATATATCCACTATTGTCCGCCGCGTCCACAAACACGTCTCACCTTTACTTCACTTCCCGTCAGCCTGCGTTTGCTCCGCCACTTCTTTCTCATTCGCTCGTACAAAACATATCCGAATAAGTTTCTAAAATAAATACAAATAAATACATTACAAAAATATACAGTTGCAAATACATATTATACATGGTTACACATATTTACAAAGAAAGACGGTACACCGAGAGAGTTTTCAAAGCTTTAATAATAATAATATAACTTTCATCCGGGCAGTTAATGCTAGCAACACGCTAGCAACACGCTCGCAAAACAGTAAACGGGTCTGTTAAAAAAACATACCATACTTGTAAAAATCACGGTAAACCGTCCTCATCTTCTTCCTTAGAACTGAAGCCATCAAAGTCGTCTTCCTCAGTGTCGGAAAGAAACCTTGTCATATAGACGTCGTCCCACGCTCCCTTATTCCAAAACACGCTAGCAACACGCTCGCAACACAGTAAACGGGTCTGGTAAAGTTTACGTGCAGTAGCTCTGTTTCCTTCTTTATCGGATTGCTCGATTGCTTTTAGCTTGAAAGCTGCGTCATGTGCCTTTCTTTTTGCATTTTGCATGATGAGGGTATGTTTACGCTAATTTAATTTGTGCACAAGCCAAGAAGTTGCAGTCTTCCTCGGCGCATATATTCCACCGGCCTCAATCTTAGAAAAATTACATAAATCAGCCGCATCACTGAATAAGCTGCAGGGTTCAAAGTTTGGGAAAAAAGTAGCGGCTTATAGTCCGGAATTTACGGTACATTGCTTTCAGACTACAAGGCTCACCCAAAAATCCCAAATTGGTCAGAAATTGGAACGTGCGGCTTATAATCCAGTGCGCTTTATATGCGGACAAAATTTGAGAAATCAGTCGATGAATGTTAACGCTGACCACGATTGCATAACAATAGTGGCACCGGGGATCAAATTGGAGTGCAAGGATAAGAGCTAAACCGCAAGGCTGCTATGAACATGGATGGTTGTTAGCAACTGCATATCATTGAATGCAACTGGAAGTGAACCCGGATCGCGGCAGGGAGATCGCTGGATCCTCCCCACTAGACCACGAGGGATACATAGAATAGAATAGAATATACCTTTATTGTCATTGTTGCAAAATGGGTTGAACATATTGTGACAACAAAATTGGGCGTAGCACTCCAGGTTCACATTTAACTGTGAGGATAAAAGAAGATAAAGGAACAAAGAAGATAAGGTTATAATGTACACAATATTTACACAAGAAATGTGGGCATGTAGGATGTTACATACAGTTTTGGGATCGTATTAGTGCAATATGCGTTAAGTGCAAAAATAGTCAACATTGTGCAAAAAATAGTCAACATTGTGCAAAGTGAGCATAGGCATGAATACAATTTGACATCTGTATGAGGTAGTGTGTTTGCAAGAGTTTCAGTTTTTTGTGCGGTGTGTGTTAAGGGTGGTGATGGCTCTGGGGAAGAAACTGTCTCTGAGTCTGTTTGTTTTTGTATTGTGTGACCCATAGCGTCTGCCGGAAGGCAGCAGGTCAAAGGGGTGGAGGCCGGGGCGAGAAAAGTCCTTGATGATGTTTTCTGCTCTGCTGAGGTAGCAAGAGCAGGCAATGTCCTCCAGACTGGGTAGGGAGCAACCAACGATTCTCTGGGCTGTGTTGATGACCCTCTGAAGTGTTTTCCTGTCTGCTGCCGTGCACGCAGCATGCCACGCCGTAATGCAGTATGTTAGAATGCTCTCCACTGTGGCTTTATAAAAGGACACCAGCATCTGTTGTTTTAGATGATTTTTCCTGAGCACTCTCAGGAAATGGAGTCGCTGCTGGGCCTTCCCTACCACCGCTCTGGTGTTTGCAGACCAGGAGAGGTTTATAATGAGTGGTGCTGGGTTCCTGCCTTTCCGCCTGAAGTCCAGTATGATTTCTTTTGCTTTTGTGGTGCTCAGTATAAGGTGGTTTTTCGAACACCACGTTGTCAGTGACTCCACCTCATCCCTGTACGCCGCCTCGTCCCCTTCAGAGATGAGGCTGACCAAAGTGGTATTGTCGGCGTACTTAACAATTCTGTTTGTGAGGTGGGTCGGTCAGCAGTCGGAGGTGTAGAGGGTGAAAAGCAGGGGGGTCAGTACACAACCTTGGGGAGAGCCGGTACTCAGGGTTAGGCTGGGAGAGACGTGGTTACAGAGTTTCACGGACTGTGGGCGGTTTTTAATCCTCACTATTTGTTTGGAAAATGAAATATTTGATTACAGACTGACTTCTTTTTCATCTCCATCAGAACAGCTGACTGCATCTGAATGGACAGTGGACAGTGTTTATCCAATCCTTGACCTGTTGAGTTACATCAGAACTGATCGCCTCCTAAAGGCCAGCTCCACTGAGTAAGCCAATTCACAAATTATATATATTTGAGGTGAGTGAGTACAGTAATCCCTAGTTTTTCGCGATGGTTAGGTTCCCAAAAATGTTCTCGTTAGTCAAAAACAAGAAATGAATAACATTTGTTTTCGATATCATTGACATGTATAGGACTGTAACAAAACTATAGATCTACACATAAAAACACAGAACGTAGAATAGCAGTTAAATAAATGCTCTTTATACAATACAACAACAAAATTGGACAGCTTTGTCTTTTAGTGTAAGAAAGCGATGTAGAGAGTGGGCGGCTAGCTCCACGCTAGCATTGGGGATTCTTAGGTTGAGCCAGGTTTCCGTGATGATTAGAATACAAGAGTCACAAATGTGTCAGTTAGCAGGAGATGTAGCTCCAAGTCACCTGTTTCATGGATCTAGCATTGGTGAGATTATTACTATTACTTTATCTACCGCCGCCACCTCAGTCTCTTCCCGGACCCGATAATAAACCACGGAGCACCCTGGTGATCAGTAAGTTTTTATTCGCTCTTCTTACTTACGTCAGAGTCCCATTTTATTGATTAATTTATTTTCAGTGTGTAGAGCCGTTAAAGTAATAGCTGTCGCTGGGCGGACCTATTGACGTGTGCGTCCGCCCTGCTATTCAACCGACAGCATATCACAGACAGTCACACCCACTAAACACACAAACCCCTCTGCCAGCTGCCCCTGTGATAGCATTTACTGTGTGTTGTCTGCTGCAGAACACAATGCACAATGAAAATCTGCAAAGTACAGAACCAGCGAAAAGTATACCGCGATACAGCGAGGGATTACTGTACTGATTCTAGGTATCATGTTGGTGCTATCATCTTTGAAGGTATCATAGTCGTATTGGCTGCCTTTACTGACAACCGTGGTACCTCTATACATTCGAATTTAATTCGTTCCGGGAGTAGCTTCATAACCTGAAAACTTTGTAAGTCGAGACGCATTCTGCATGTAAATGGGCTAATCCGTTGCAAGTTCGGAAAAGTACAGAGTATATTTACAATAAATCGTAAAAAAAGCATCTAAACATGAAAAAATTTATGTTAAAACTAGATTACAGCACAATGAGCATAAAAAGGCACATAATAAAAAAAAATTAAAAAAAAGAATATAATACATTTAAAAAATTTTTTTTTTTTACCTTTTTGCCTCCTGTTCATTGAAAAACTGATCCAATGATGTCTGCTTTTTACAATCCAACAATGCACAAGGCAGATGTAGCGATAACCTGACTTGTCAACACTTTCATGGAATTTTGCCAAAATGTCTTTAATTTGGCCTATTGAATAACGGCTACGTCTTTCAGGAAACCCTCCTCCTCCTCTCCCTTGAACTCTGAACTGTGACGGCGACACGAAGCGCATGCAGGGAGCATGACTGTGCACTGGTTGCCAGGCAGATTTGAAGCGATAGCCAGTTTGTTTATGTTCGGGAAACTCTGGCAGCGGAAAATAGCAGCAAGTACTGTACTGTATTTTTAACTTCGTAGCTAGAGACAATATTTTCCCGTTCTGGTACTTCAAAACCTGAAACCTTCATATGTAGAGACATTCATAAGTAGAGATACTGCAGTATTTAACAATCCGCAACATGGAATTAAATGAGTAATAAATTGCCATTGTGTATATAAAACAATAAAACAGGAAATAAGAGGATTTAAAGATATTTCTTTGAATATATCTTAAATTTTATCTTCTGCTTGTACCAGTATGTGGTATATTCATTAAGAATTGAGTATTGAAGTCGGTATCTGTCTCAAAGAAAAGTGGTAATAAACGTACATAATATTTATTCCGAATTCCTATTTCCTGTCAGAAATTGTTCATAAAGTATGTGTGTATTCAGAGCCCGCAGTGAGCTGTTGATCCTGTGTGGATATATCGGGAGTCTGCTTGCCATAAGGAGACAGTACTCAAGTATTGTACCTGCACTCTATGAATATACCAGGTACGCTAGTTTCAATTCCTACTACTGTGTCATGTATTGGAATATATAGGAAAAAAGGAGAACTGTTGACAAAATGCCGGATTTCTGGAAAAGGGAAACCATTTTTCAGGAGTGTCCTAAGGCCAAAACCGTTCTTTGTGGACACCAAATCAAACAATCAGAATTTTTTTCTCCCAACATGTTATCTTATCCTGGTCACATTTAACAGTACAGTGGTACCTCTAAATACTAGCTTACCATATTTTCTTGACCATAGGGCGCACTGTGTTAAAAGGCGCAGTCTCTTTAACTGGTTCTATTTCTCTTTAACACTACATAGGGCGCACCGCAAGATCGGGCGCAGGTGCCCTCTGCCGAGGCCATGTTACCATAACACAGACGAGCATACAAGTGTGGAAAACTGAGTTTGGTTGTGGTTATTTAAGTATTGATCACAAAGTAAACCATGATCTGGTCAAGCGTCCCCGGTCCATAAAAAACGAGGAACCGATCGATAGCTCGTGCTCTTTCCTATTGCTTCGCATGACGGCCGCAACAACAATTAAGAGGACGGTTTCGGATTTACCACCATGTTTGCTGGCTCTTGGGAGTGAGCGTTTTTTTCTGTACAAGGGAATCTCCCCAAATTGTCTAACATTAAATCCGGAATCTTTCGTTTTATGGTACTTTTAGCGGTCGAAAACTCCCATAATCCCCGGCGCCTTCCCCTCCTTTTATCATGAATTCTCTGTGTTATTAAATTGCGTATTCTATTTCAAACAGCCTGGTTCATTGATTTCATTTTCTTGGGATTAGTCATTCATATCAGAACTCAAAAGAACTTAAAGTGATAACGTAATTTAATTTTTATCATTAGGGTAGGAAATTCTAGCATCCTTCAGAGAAAAAATAGATTTATTTTGGAACACAAGCAACACCTAGAGGCAAAGTCGTTTACTGACTGCAGTAAAGAATAATTTGTTTCAATCCGAACGATTTTTAAAATGAAAGCTCGAAAAAGCCTTACACCTGGGAAGTGAAAAAGAAAATGTTCCCAGGAGTCAAACACGCCCGCGCCACCCTTGACAGAACCTAACCTAGTATTTGAGAACCAATGCTGTATAAAGAGGTACCAGTGTATTATGTTATCATTTTGTCCTGTTGGGGGTTTCGTGCATGAAGTGCTCTCAATTACATGGTGGTTTCAATTTATCGTATACACGAAGTAGTTGGTATGGTTATTGCTTACATATTTCTTAAAATAGATAGATAGATACCTTATTCATCCCCGTAGGGAAATTCACACTTCCAGCAGTATCCTTTTGTTGTTTATTAACATATTAACAGGATGGCCTTGGGGTGCTGTGTTGTAGTTTAGCAACAGCGGAGTGGATGACGTCACACGCTAGGCCAAAAGTTCGATGTCCCTGCAGCAGATGGAAATCTTTGTGCCCAGGGTTACACCACCTCGTGTTTACGTAGATAGCGAGTCCACCTCCGCTTCCCGCAGGCTTTTGTGTCTCTGTCCCTAACAGCGCTGAAGCCGGGTAGCTCCACGTTAGCGTCTAGGATGCTAGACGTGAGCCATGTTTCCGTAAAACACAGCAAACTGCTCTTCCTGTACCCTTTGATGTTTTCCACCAGCACAGCCAGTTTGTTGGTCTTATTTGGTAGAGAGTTCACATTTACCATGATTACGGTCTGTACCGAAGACTTATAATGTCGCTTGCCGCTTAGCTAGCTCCGGCTCTGCATCACGATAGGGCCCCCTCATCACGCCGGCACGAGAATTCTTCAGGGCAAGGAGTTGATTCCTCGAATAAACGCATTTTTGTGCGTAAAAACTCATAACAAGAGGATAGAAAGTCATCCATAGTGTAGTTGTCAAACGGGACGAAAAACACCAAAGATGGAAGCAGACACTTAAAACAATAAATCACAAAAAGTGCAAAATAACACGGAGCTGCTGGAAAGGCTGCCGCTCGTGTATGCGCCTATGATGTATACCTGCGAGCCAATGCACAAAACTCTTTAAAACTCTACATTTGATCTCTGCGTTATATAATCTGTGCAAATTGCCAATCCTAGTACCAAGTAGACTGGTTTACGAAGTCGGTCACTATCCCACTTACCTCTGTTCTTGGATGAAATCTTCCAAGTGTATCCCGATTCATGTACTTATAGTACTCTCTCCGATGCAGTCAGTTGTTGAAGCGACGAGAAGTGAATGTTCCTCTGAAAATTGAGCAGCTGTCCCTGGAGCTGGATGCCTGGCGGGCCTGCACTCAGAACGGCAGCAGGTAGGTTTATTTCAACTGTATTTATATTATATTTATTTTAAGAAAAGTTAGCTTTTATGGCAAGTTTAGCCCACCTCATTTCCGACAGGGCGAATGTAAATAAAAAAAAAAAGGAAAGTTGACTCTGAGGGCCGTCGCTTCCAGGACAAGAGGAAATTGGAGTATTTTTTTTTAACCAAAATCCGAAACAACTGCGTCTAATTTTCCAAGAGACCGTATAATACATAATATCAAGAGGGCGGTATAACACGTATTTTCTACCATGCGCATTATACACGATAGATATGTACAAAAATATTGCTGACCACAATCGAAAAACCTGGGTATCCAACCCGAGTCCCGGGTGAGGGCACCGAATCTTTACCAATGGATAAAGATCAGAAGTTGGGCAAAGTGCATGCAGCCCATTAGATTTTCTCATCCTGCCCGCCAATATATTTATCAAAGTAAATTACTACAAATATAAATACAGCGCTACAGTGTTTAATGCACTGCGTGTATATGTTAATAACACACTCTTCCACTGAGAACGCCACTGCCCCCTAGTGCAGTGGAGGTGCAATTGCACTTTGTTCTGGAACAGTTGAAAAAAAAAAAAGCAGCGTCCTCCTTGATGGAGCCTCGCACTCCTCCAATGTTATTTTTTCCTTTTTTTTCTTCCCAAAATCAGAAAATCATAATATTTTATCTAATAATCTCTACCATTTTGTCTGTTTTGTCAAGCCCTCCATCCGAGAGTCAAAGAGAAGATTTTCGCCGCCTGGAGAGAAGAATCCTCCCGGGGAATTTAGGTAGGAATCGTGAGTTGTGTGCTCTGGGGTAAACTTTTAACATTAAATGAATGAAAATAAGATAATAGTATTAATGTGATCGTAAAGCTGTCGTGCGTTTAGTTTTCCCACTGCCCCGAATGCACCGTGTTGCTCCTTTCAAGCAGGGAGAAAACCCCACAGATATCTATAGAACACAAGTTCTGAAGCGGCCCGGTAACTAGCGTGCCTACGTGGCGGCCATATTGGTCGGGTCAACGTCCCAGTCAAGTCAATTTATGCACATTGAAAATAAATCTCAACTTGCTCATTTTACAAGCGATTTTCATGCTGGCCACACCTTAACACGTGTTTTTGTTAAGGGAAATTAATCAGAAAATAAATACAGCTAAACACATTCCAAAGACATGCATTTCAGGTGGATTGGCCGGTCCAAATTGTCCCTAGGTGTGAATCAGCGAGCGAGTTGTCTGTCCCCGTGTGCCCTGGCAACCAGTTCAGGGTGTCCGCTGCCCACTGCCCGATGATTGCTGGGATGGGCTCCAGCACCCCCGCGACCCTACTGAGGATAAGCGGTGCAGCTAATGAGATGAGATATGTCATCATAATTGAATATGTCGTTATATCACCTTAGGTGAAATACTCCTGTGAAGCTAAAATCGCCCCTGGCCTACAATAGCAATTCAACAGTTTGTTTCTTTAGTGACCATGACGAGATTTGTAACAGCAATTTCCTCAAATCCAACAATTGTATTCGAAATATCTTCTGTTTTTCCTCCATTAGTTTCATGCGGTGCTGATTATGTGACGGGATCCAACCTGCCCAGTCACTCTGATGTTCAATTTTCCTGTTTTACTGGTCACAGAATACAGGTGAGTGTGCTTCTCTATTGGTTGACAGAAATGCATAAACGGAGCTTTTCAAAATAATAGCAATGCAATGTGGTAAACTATTATGTCCCTGGTTTTTAGTACTTTTTTCTAATTGTTACATGCCAGAGAAGTTACCAGTAGGTGCAGTAGATTCTCAGAAAACAAACAAGACCCAGCATTCATAATAGGCGAAGGCTGTGCAATTGGCAAATAGATTAAAGGGGTGTGTTCAAAAAATAGCAGTGTTGCAACCAGTTCATCAAAATCGGGGTCAGGGTTGGGTAGGGTTACTTTAACTGGATTACTTTTAATTATTTTAGGATTACTCCAATACCAAATATGCTAATAAAAGACAAAAGAAAGTAAATATGAATAAAATGATGACTCACAACACGTGGTAAGCTTTCTCTCCTGGCTTTGATCTCTTTGAGCTCCGGCAAAACGAACATAAAGTGCGACAGAAACAAAATGAAAATAAATCCAAACAGCTTGCCAACATCATTTTTGCCATTCCGTGTATTCCGTTACTTTGCAAGCCTGCACAAAATATAGTCAATTGGAGAGGGATAAACCTATAAAGAGGTCCAAAAAAATAGTAAAATGATCTCCAGATTGGCAAAAACTCAGCCAATGATCAGCTCCAGGACGATCAAACACAGTTACCTGAAAGAGGTGTGAAAGTTACAAGAGGTCTGTGTGATGCAAATGTATTTTTAAAAACCCCATGAAAAGTTCCAAAGAACACATCAACCAGCTTAAAGAAAAATGGAGGAACATTTTGTGGACTGATAATAATAATAATAATAATAATAATTTCCTTGTATTGTCATTCTGTGTAACAATGTACACAGAACGAAATGTCGATTGCACCTGACCCGTTGTAGCGAGCCGATGCAGCCGCAGCCAACAGAGGGCGCCGCCGACCACTTTTTAAGTCTTAGGAATGACTCGGCCGGGGCGCGAACCACCGACCTCCCAGTCTCAAAGCGGGCTACTGAGCTGGTTATGATGAAAGCAAAATTTCCCTTATTGGGTCTAGGGGCAACAGACTGTGTGTGAGAAGACTGCCCAAACACTGAATTCAAACCTCAGTACACATTGAAGACAGTGTGAAGTATGGTGGTACAAGTATCACGATCCAGGCATGTTTCTCCTACTCTGGTGTTGAGCCCATTTATCGCATAGCAGGGATCATGGATCAGTTTGTGTATGTCAAGATACTTGAAGAAGTTATGTTGCCTTATGCTGAAGAGGACATGCCCTTGAAATGGGTCTTCCAACAAGACAATGTCCCCAAACACACAGTATACAAGCACAGTCTTGGTTCCAAACCCATAAAATTAAGGTTACGCAGTGGCCAGCCCAATCCCCAGATCTCAATCCAATCGAGAACCTGTGGGGTTAAAACACAAATGCTGTTTTTGAAGCAAAACCAAGACATTTAAATGAATTGACATTGAAGACAGTGAAGCATGGTGGTGCAAGTATCATGGTCTGGGCATGTTTCTCCTATTGGGCTCATATGTTGCATACCAGAGATCATGGACTTATATGTTAAGCAGTTTAAAAAAAAACTGTGGTCATGCAACTAAATATTAGGATTGCTACATTTATCTGGGGAATATAAAATAGTTTTGGGTTTGTACAATCAACAGCAGATACTGCTATTTTTTTTTTTACACACCACTTTGAACCATTTGCCCAATTGCACAGCCTTCTGAAAGTGCCAATTATGAATGCCTGGTCTTGTTTGTTTTCTAAGAAACCACTACACCAACTAGTAACTTGTCTGGCACGTAACAAAAAAAAAATATACCGTATTTTCCGCACTATAAGGCGCACCGGGTTATAGGGCGCACCCCGAAAAAATCGTTTTTGGTCCTATTTTTGACATATATAAGACGCACCGGATTATAAGGCGCTACAATGGGAACGTCGACAAAAGAGTCAGATAGTTCAGTCCAACTTATTACCCCCTTAACATTCCCAAAGCTTGCAAAGACGCAAATACGTGTCTCAGACATGTACGGAAACAGTGTCCGTACGATGTCACTCAAATGCATCGTTCTATCATTCGGAAGGTTAAAGTCTTGGGATTCAAGAAATGCCAACCATTCCTTAGTTTCCATTTTCTTTTTCGCTTGCAACTTTACTGTATATATGACAATAAACACTTGGAATTGAGTTTAATTTAAAAATAGACACTCCATTCCATCCATTATCTGCACCGCTTATCACAGAAACATCGAGTTCAGTCTGAAACAAGATACAGGGATAATATATATAGCCGGAGTAGCTCACCGAAGTCGTTGTGTTCATAATAATGTGCAGCCGTGGTCCTCTTATATCCGTGAGTTTTAATAAATCCAGGAGAATAAAATATTTACAAATACAAAATAGTAAAAAAATGCTTTCTGTATGCCGTCAGCCACGTGCTATACGCATTCATCTTTTTTGGCCAATTGCAGGCTTTGTTTTGCCGTTTAAGCCAATGCCAGCCTGTAAATGATAAAAAGGATCCGCCCCTTGACCTCCGAATAACTTTAGCCAATAGTGATCCATTCAAATGATGATTGGCGTTCGGGAGAAAATCTAGTTGGCTGCTGCAAGTTAGTTGCAAGACTTTGCGAATTAATATTGATCCATAAATAAGGCGCACTGTATTATAAGACGCATGGTCAGCTTTTGAAAAAAATAAAGGCTTTTAGGTGCGCCTTATAGTGCGGAAAATACGGTATTAAAAACAAGCGATATTCTGGTTAGTCACATTGCACTGCTATTATTTTGAACAGCACTGTATAAGTCGCACCAAAGTATAAATTACATGCATGTAATAGAAATTGCCTTTCAAGATGAGAAAAGAACAACAGTACTGTACATATTTTCAACTTTCCCAAAAGTGACTACTATACAAGTTACAAATGCTCTGTGCTGAACTGTTCTATCACATTTCCCCCAAAAATGAGATAGGAGTCATTTTAGTGACGTTTGCGTATGCTAGAGTGGGTAATGTTGAAATGATGAACACAGGCCTAGAGCGCCCTCTTGTGGTTTGGTGTGAAAATAACATGTGAAAGGATATACACGGTAATAATGTGTTAATAATTTCCCATATAAGTCTCTCTGGAAAAGAAGTCGCATCCCTGGCTGAACTATTAAAAAAACTGCGACTTATAGTCCGGAAATTACGCTAATCATAAGGTGAGTGTGTGTGTGTGAATGGGTAAGTGTGAAGCACATTGTAAAGCGCTTTGAGAGGTCTTCATTGACTTGAAAAGCGCTACATAAATGCAGACCCTTTACCATTATGATCGTTTAATCTTACCACGGACAGACTGGAGAGATCTTTTCTTCCTCATGCCATGAGGCTCTTTAACTCCACCCGGCGGAGTAAAGGCCCACATTAAACCTCACCCCCTACATTGCATATTACCGTATTTTATTGCAATGTGTATTCTGTGTAGCACTATCTAGATACCCTATATAACACGCTACAGTGGGTATTAGCATGTCACATCGGGTATTTGTATATTGCATTCTTTTTGCATTATTATTGTATTGTTCTCAGAGCAGCGATGCTGCTGGAAATGTGAATTTCCCTGCGGGGATGAATAAAGTATCTACCGTAAATTCCGGACTAAAGAGCGCACCTGATTATAAGCCGCACCCTCCACTTTTTAGGTAATTCGCCACTTTTGTACTTACACAAGCCGCACCCATGTATAAGCCGCGTAAGCCCGCATTAAAAGATGTGACATAACCACAAGTTTAACCCAGACCAGGCTGCAAGTTCCACGATTGTAACTGCATAGATCGTATACAATCTTAGAACCACAGTTGGCATCATTAATGGAAAATGATTCCTGTAATTAACGTATGATGCAGACTTGTAAAGTCCGGGTCCCGTTGAAAGTAATCCAAGGAAACAAAATGTATATTTCCAAAGTTAAGGGTGGGTAAAATATATATATCCACTATTGTCCGCCGCGACAACAGACGGATCTACCGGTAACTCAGCTTTACCCTACTTCCCATCAGCCCGTGTTTGCTCCGCCCCTTCTTTTTGATTCGTCTGTAGAACACATAGCAGAATAAATCTCTAAAATAAATACATTACAAAAATATACAGTACATGGTTACACATATTTACGAAGAAAGACGGTACACCGAGAGAGTTTTCAAAGCTTTAATAATAATAATACAACTTTCATCCCAAACCGTGCCTTTGAAAGGTACCAACACGCTAGTAGGATCACGCTCGCAATGCATCGAACGTGCCTGTCAAAAAAAAAAGCATCCCGTAATTGTGAAATTCACGGTAGATCGTCCTCAACTTCCTCCTCATAACTATCGCCATCAAGGGCGTCTCCCTCATTATCGGAACGCACCTTAACTTTACAGACAATGTATGCATATACTTAGAGGTTGCAGTCTTTCTTGGCGCACATATTCTACTGGTCTTAATCTTACCTTTTATACTCCAGCGCCGCTGGTGGCCATTAGAAAAATTACACAAATTGGCCGCTTCACTGAATAAGCCGCAGGGCTGAACATTTGGGAAAAAAGTAGCGGCTTATAGTCCAGAATTTACGGTATCCATCTATCTACCTCTTTTGAAAATACAGAATAGTTTTGAGTTTGTACAGTCAACAGCAGACACTGCAATTTTGTGTATATATATATATTTTTTTTTAATTAAAATATGCCTTTTTTCCTCTTTTTCATCTCCCCGCAGGGTCCAGTGTTCTTACTGGAAGATGGCAAATCAGCGATTTCCCTCAATGATGCTCTGATGTGGGCAAAAGTCAACCCTTTTTCTCCACTTGGTACTGGGGTACGAATAAACCCCTTCTGACACCCTCTCTCACGAACAGTCCACAAAACGGTGTGTAGCGTCAATGCCGAATTCCCCATGCGGGTGGGCTGAAAATGTCACAAATTGATGTGACTGATTTCACTTTTTACCCGGGCTTCAAATTCGGTGTTGCTTGTACAAAGATTGAGTTTCCTGGTTAAATCTGGTGCACACGGTTGTCCGGAATTTACGGTATATGATAGGAAATTATTATATTATATCCGGTATACGTGTCTTCAAAGAGTAAATGAAGTTGGAGTATCAACCAATTGGTCAATGGTAAATGGACTGCATTTTTATAGCACTTAGACCAGCCATTGAGGACCACCAGAGCGCTTTACACTGCACTTCACACTTTAGTAGGGTCATGTTTTTCTGTGATGCCCTTAATCACAAGGAGTCTCAAATTGCTGCACAGATTATTGCAAACTACAGACTATTATGACCCCATCCCCTGATCTAAAACCTACATTAGGGAAAGGAAAAACTCAAAAACATTTCAAGTCATGTTAATTTGTGACGCTCTTAATCACGAGGAGTCTCAAATGGCTGTACAAACCAGACTATTGCAGACTACAGACTACTATGACAACATCCCTTGATCTAAAACCAACATGAGGTCAAGTCATGTTTATTTGTGACGCTCTTTATCACAAGGAGTCTCAAATAGCTGCACACACTTATGATACCATCCCCTGATCTAAAACCTACATGAGGGCAAGGAAAAACTCAAAAACCTCAACATGAGGAAAATGAAGAAACCTTGAGAAGGGACTGCACATGGAGTAGTACCTCTTTTAGGATGACCATGTTGCAATGGATTTAGCATTAACAAACAAAACACAGATATTGTCAACGTGAAATTTAGGTTATTCATAAGCTATAGGATGAGTGTGTTTCAAGCTTAGATTTAAACATTTCCACTGAGGTTGCAGATCGAATCTCAGGGGGAAGAGCATTCCACATCACCGGGGCCCGAATGGAGAACACTCTCGAACCTGCGGATTTCTTCTTGGCTCTTGGGTTCACTCGTAGACCAGCATTTTCAGAGCAAAGACTTGGGAATTTACCCACTCACACACACACTCACACACCGATAGCGAAGTCAGCCATGCAAAGGGGCATTAGGAAACTTCGACATTTAACTCAGAAGAGCTAGGGAATCGAACCTAGGACCTCTCAAGACGATTGCTCTACCTCCTGAAGTCGATAAATTCGAACTTTTATCAATTACAGTGGAATCTGGGTTCTCGACCATAATCCGTTCCAGAACCCTGTTCAAAATCAGATTTGTTCGATCACCGAAATCACTTTTCCCATTAAAAATAATGTAAATCGTTTTAATCCGTTCCAACACCCTGAATCTTTACCTTGAATGTTTAACCCAGGCTAATCGTACGTTCGCGTTATCGTAATCTTACGTACGAAAGATTACGCTAACATGAACGTGTGGAAATAAAAAAAAAAGGATAAAGAAAATAATTATGAAAAGGATTTCTTATCTTTGTGGTGGTCAGCAGAAGGCGCTCGCACACCTCCTTCATATTTTGCTATTATTTCTTTCTTAAATGCAATAGTTGCACGCACTACTTTTCTTTTTTCACCTGAAGCAACTGCTTGCACTGACTTTCTTCGGAGGCATAATAGGGGGCTAAAACACCCGTACGCCGCTCAGCATCGCACCCTAGCGTACGCACTCACGCATTACCGGCGTTCGAACTCCGATTTTTTGACCGAACAGCGAAGCAAGATTTTTTCTCAATTTTTGGTCGGACTCCGATTTGTTCGAACTGAGAGGCGTTCGAAAACCGAGGTTCCACTGTATATAGAAATTTATGGCAGCCAGCACAAAAGGAGTACACACTGTCAAAAGTATAAGAATTTGGCATCTTCAAACACACTTCTAGTACAGAATCGTAATATACAATGTTGCGTTCAAGACACTGCGAAACCAGAGCTGCCGATCTGAATTCAATCGACAACACACCCCCACAAATTACCTGTTCAGTGTCTTGCCCAAGGACTCTTCAACAGTTAACCCGGAGGACCCGGGAATCGAACCTGGGACCCTTCTGTCCCGAGACGAGCACTCTACCTTTTGAGTCAGTGGAGATGACTTGTTTATCAACCCCTTATCATGAGATGGCAGGAGTTTGTTCAGATTTCTGTCCACACATCAAAGAAGCCCAACTTCCTAGTTTTGCTTCCTGTATCCAGCGATTGAGAGTGTATAGGTGGGCCAGGGGTCGGCATAGTTAAGCAGTGGGGTGAGTAAAGCGAATATATGGATAAGGAACGCCGGTAGACATCCTAGGCTATGCTCACTGTCTGCACGAACAGTACTGTGCCAGTTCTCCAAATGCCCACTAGGAAGCGGCAGAGAGGGGACAAAACCAAGTTGCGTCACTCCGTACGACTTCCGAAAATGAAAATAGTGCTCTGTTCGATAATTAATGTGCATCCCTCGTTATTAATTCCATTGTTCATTTCAAGGAAGTGAATACTGAGCTACCCACGTTTGTACCATACGAAGGAAGGGCTCTGTACCGGACTTTCGAAAAATGGACGACTAAATAATAATAATAATAAATGTGTGACTCGGCTTCAAATGTTCCATCTTGTCAGCGTGTCAAAACCTACAGTATTTATTTCATCGCTGTGAGAAGTAAAGCTTGCATTGCATTCCTTGTGTTTATCTGCCTTTCTGGAATTTATTGTGTAGTCATTTGACTCTCAGGTCGTGGGAACCTCCAGCTCCTGGACTTACTGTGCGGAGTTTGTATGTTCCCCCCGTGCTTGCGTGGGTTTCCTCCCACATTCCAAAAACATGCATTTCAGGTGAATCGGCCGGTCCAAATTGTCCCTAGGTGTGACTGAGCGCGTGAGTTGTCTGTCCCCGTGTGCCCTACGACTAGCTGGCAACCAGTTCAGGGTGTCCCCTGCCCACTGCCCGATGATTGCTGGGATGGGCTCCAGCACCCCCGCGACCCTACTGAGGATAAGCGGCGCAGCTAATGAGATGAATTTGACTCTCTCTAAGCAAGGGGTGTCTGACTCATTTTAGCTCAAAGCCACATAGAAAAAGAACACAGTGCAGGCCGGACGAGTAGATTAAGGAGAACGAAAGAAAGAGGGAGAGAAAAAGTGTGATGTAGAATGAAACCATGAAAGAAAGGGATAGGGAGAGAGAAAAAGAAACAAAGACAAAGAGAAGGAGAAAAGGAGAAGAAAAAAGAGAAACAAAGAAGAGGGGGAAGGGAGAGAGGCATTGGAGAAGGAGGGAAGTAAAAAGAGAAAAATGGAAGTGCGGGGAAAAGGACAGTAAAGGAGAAAAAGAGGGATGGAAAAGACAGAAAAGGAAAAAGAGGGTGAGAGAGAAAAACAGAAGAGAGAAATAGCGAGTGAATGAGAAGAAAAGAGTGAGAATGAAAGACAAATGAGAGACGAAGTAAAAAAGAAATGGAAAGAAAAAAGGGAGCGTGAGAGAGAAAGAGGAAAAAAGACAAAGAGCCAAAGGGACAAAAAGAAAGAAAAAAAAGAGAGAAAAATACAGACCAAGAGGGAGTGTGTCAAAGAGAGCAAAAAAGAGCTACAGTTGCTTTGGGTTGATGCTCTATGAAGAACTACCTCGTATGTTGACTTATTTTTCTCTTGTGCTTTTCTCAGCCTCGTCTCAGATTACTCTGTCGGTGGGCCTGAACTGGCCCGTGGGCCGCAGGTTTTACACCTTTGCACTCGCCACTGTTGAGGTCATCGGCAATAGCTCGTGTCCTTTTGGCCTCTTCCTGTCATTATTCATTCTGCCTGAGGAGATTGTCTTCTGCGGTCTGTACTATAAATTCCAGATTATAAACCACAATTTTTTGCATAAATAATTTATTTTTTTTGTTTTATGGCGACAATGAGGAAAACAGTGAGCTGCTCTTTTCCACAAAACACATTTTCCACAAAGCATTATTCATATAATATATACCAAGAGCAAAGTGGGAGATTTAACAGTACTTTATTCAATATATACAACATACTCACCCAATAGTCCTCAAGTCTATGTCAGATCACTGAAGATTCCTTTAATCCATGAGGAACGATGACAAGCAAAAGCAATTTGGTCCATGACTGCAGAAACCACCAATGGCAACAACACAAAGAGACGTCTGTGCTGCAATCTGGCACTATTCCCCAAAGTAGGGTTGCCCTCTTCTCATCGCGGCCGCCATTCGCGTTTTCTTTCGGCGCAGGAGTAAATACCTGCTCGTCTTTGTAATCCTCATCTTGAATGGTCACACGGGCTGAAAACACGTGACGTAAACAACTCTAATCGGATGTTAGTTCATTATTATGGCATTTTAAGACTGGAGCTTAAAATCCAGTGCGCTCTATAATCCGAAATTTACGGTACATTATTTAGTCATTGTGGGTTTTTATTCAGCTTTTTTATCCTAATATTAATATACTTTCAAATACTTTTCGTTTAAGGTATTCCGAAGATTTCTGTAGTGCCAGGTCTGCTCATAAAGTTTAGTACAGTAACCCCCCACTGTTGTACTTTTCAGAGTTTCGCCACTTTGTGGATTTTGAAGCTTTTATCGTGTTCTGTATTCTGATTGGCTAAAATTTGCCCCGCCCCCTTTTCGCCCGTGGGCCAATAACGTAAAAGTTTGATTAAGCTTCATTATGTACGTGCAAATATTTAACGCAATTTCGAGTTTCTTTAATAGCCGTCAACAATACAATCTGGACCCACAAAACCCAAGACGGCAGAGGAAGATGCTTTCTATTGCCAACAAAGTTGGACCTCTCAACACACTAAAGGTAAAAGCATTTCGATGCCTCCTATTTGTTCCACTACAACGTCCACACACAAATATATTCTACAGTAAAAAATTGGATAGAATCCTGAAATCATTTATCCCTTTTTGTAATGAATACTACAATATAATAACATTATTTTTAATATTATAATTCGACAATAGTTATTATTTATTAAAACCTGTAGAAAGTACAGTACTTTTATTTAGAATGCCTGTCGTTCAGAATGTTTCAGGTTAATATTTCACCCCAAATTTTTTGTTTTCCAATAACCTCCACACGATGGCGACAAAACATCATCCGAAGTAAATAAGTAATACTGTCGAATTGGGCAAGATTACTTTTAAAATTATATTTTGACAGGACAGAATTTATTTGTAAAAAAAAAAAAGTTTATAAAGTACAATATTTTCCTTTGTTAAATAGCTTGAGCTTGTAAAATAGGGTTTGTTCTTTGGTTCCACTGAATTCAGCAGCGAGATTATTTAAAATTATATTTTAACAGTACAGAATATATTTGTAAAAACATTTTTTTATGAAGTATAATACTTTTTGTTAAATAGCTTGAGCTTGTAAAATAGGGTTTGTTCTTTGGTTCCACTGAATTCAGCAGCGAGATTACTTTTAAAATTAGATTTTAACAGTACAGAATTTATTTGTAAAAAAAAATGTTTATAAAGTACAATTACTTTCATTTAAATAGCTTGAGCTTGTAAAATAGGGTTTGTTCTTTGGTTTCAATGTACAATGGAGTATGTAATAAATAAATTAAGGTTTCAACTTTGTGGATTTGAACTATCGTAGCTGCAGGGGATTACTGTACTTTATTGTTTTTACACGGGGTTTGACACCAATTTGCGCCTGTACTTGGGAATGAAGTGGGTAGTTTTAGTGAATAATAGAAAGGTAGAAAGTAACAAGTCCATTTTGGGGTGAGGCTCCTTTGATTCTGGTCTCACGAAAACATCCAATTTTGTAGTTCTCCTTTTGTTTTATCAAAGACACGATTTCCTCAAATTACTCTGTGGTTGAACACTGGACTCTGAACCAGTCTTGGCCTTTGGAGTGAGAAAGGGAATTGACAAAAGGTGCTCCGCATGTTTCAGTCTTTGAGGTTACCCATAGTCCTTTGGTCAACGAGGCAGACCTCAAGCAGACATAGGCTCATAAGTATGGAAGTGGATCCCTTTGGAGCAGGTGATCTTCATCACGGCACCGTTGAGGCTCGTGTCGGTGATCAATGTCATCATGCCTTCGGCGATAATGGATGGCCTGCCGATGGACAATTTTACATGACATGACGTTTACGTTTTTTACATCTAGTTGTTTTGGCTGAACTCTTTCCCATAATGCTCGATTACCAATCCATACACACACTCCCAAACCGACGCAAGGCTGCGATGTGTTTATCACGGCTATTAAGTGTTCAGTGTCTTGCCCAAAGACTCTTCAACAGTTAACTCAGAGGAGCCGGGAATCGAACCTGCGACCGCAGATTGTTAAGAAGCGAATATGTGTCCCAGACACATACGATGTCACGCCACCTATCAAATTATGCTAAAGAATGCATGCTAATACTATATGCTAACAAAAAATGCTAACAGCATAACCTGTTAGCATGCAGACAACAGATACATGCTAACAATTTATGCTAATGGTTATATGCCAACGAATCATGCAAACTGCTCAATGCTAACGGCTACATGGTAAGGAGTTATGATAACAGCTACACGCTAACAAGTCATGTTAATGGATAAATGCTAACGGCTGCATGCAAACAAATTATGCTAAAGGATGCATGCTAATGCTATATGCTAACAAATAATGCTAACAAGTTATGCTAATGAATATATGCCAATGAACCATGCTAACTGCTTGATGCTAACGGCTACAAGTAATGAGTTAGGATAACAGCTACGCGCTAACAAATTATGCAAAGGACGCATTGCTAATGCTATATGTTAACAAATACTGCTAACGGCTACATGCTAAGGGGTTATGCTAACAAGTTATGTTAATTAGTATATGCCAGCGAATCATGCTAACTGCTCAATGCTAACGGCTACATGTAATGAGTTAGGATAACAGCTACATGCTAACGAGTCATGCTAATGGATAAATGCTAACGGCTTCATTCTAACAAATTATGCAAAGGACGCATGCTAATGCTATATGCCAACAAATAATGCTAACGGCTACATGCCAACGGGTTATGCTAACAGATACATGCTAACAAGTTATGCTAATGAATACATGCCACCGAATCATGCTAACGTCTACAAGTAATGAGTTAGGATAACAGCTACGCACTAACAAGTCATGCTAATGGATAAATGCCAACAGCTTCATGCTAACAAATTATGCAAAGGACGCATTGCTAATGCTATATGTTAACAAATACTGCTAACGGCTACATGCTAACGGGTTATGCTAATTAGTATATGCCAGCGAATCATGCTAACTGCTCGATGCTAACGGCTACATGTAATGAGTTGGGATAACAGCTACATGCTAACGAGTCATGCTAATGGATAAATGCCAACGGCTTCATGATTAATGATGATTTTATTGTTATAAATGCTACAATTGTTTTTTTTATCTTTATTATCAATTTAGAAAAAGTAGAAATGTGGGAACGGAATAAAAGACCGACTCACTGTAAAACTCCAAACTTGCTCATGCTGCGCTTGAAATCGTCCTTGAACTGCACATATTTGCCCATGTTTTCCTCCCGTTCCACCGTGTGAAGCAGAGGCGTGTCGACGAAAGCGGGACACAGGACGTTGATGCGCACGCCGTAGTCGCACTGAGAAGATGCATCCTGTGAGAAGTAGGGGAGAAAAAAAAGGAGAAACATTTGAAGGGACAGTGCGTAACATCCGACCGGAAGCGAGTGCGACAAAGCACACTGAAGAAGACAAACTATGGAGGCTGTTAACGGCTACATGCTAACGAGATATGCGAACTAATACATGCTAAGAAGTTATGCTAATGGTTAAATGTGGATGGCTCGTTAGCATGTAGCATAATTCGTTAGCATGTAGCAAAAAAGAAAGGAAAAGGGAAGCTCTGGGAGAAAATGGGCAAGAAGAAGAGAAAAAAAGAGTCAAGTCATATTTATTTGTATAGCCCTTTATCACAAATAGTCTCAAAGGGCTGCACAGAGCACAACAACAGTTTTAACAGTTTGAATCTACCGTCTCCTCCCCCTTCTGCATCCTTCCGCTACTCTACCGTACCAGGTAAATCAATTTGTTTTTTCTTCCCATGTATATTTATTTATGATAGTCACACATATGCAGTACTAAAGAAGAAGAAAAAGGGATATCCTAAGCAGCAAGCTGTCTGATAATTATGTCAGCTCCCTCTAGGTAAGCCACCTTCAAGTACTTTAAAAAATGCTCGTTTGTATGATAGATCATGTATTTTTGCTTATTTGCTAATTATTCAAATCAATATTTCTTTCACCACTAAGAGGCGCTAAATTAGGGGTCTACAACATTTTTGAAGTTGAAAACTACCTTTGGTAACTAATGAGTGCAAAGGGCACCCAGTTTGATAGCCTTTTTAGAATAACTTATGGTATTAGTATGTAGTTACTATGTTATTACCCGATTAATTATTAGAAGTAGGGTTAACCAATACACACTGTAGCTACCCCGTGTGTGTTTTGAACATTGCTTACATTTGTTTTTGGAGTTTAGCCCTGAATTGGAATTTGTTTGGACCTTGGGTAGTAGATAGGCGAACTAAGGTTACGGTGAGGGTGTTTGAAATGCCATCGAATGTCCTCACGATATGACCAGTAAAAGAATGTACGCGAGTTTGTTTGTGTGTTTGGTTGTTGTTCTTACGGCAATGGCCCTGGAGAAACCGATGACTCCGTGTTTTGTGGCCGTGTAAACCGGCTGGTGAGGAGAGTGCAGGAAGGCTAAGGGCAAAAAGAAGGATAAAAGACATCTGTGTTAATAGTATGAAGCCTTGATTGACCGAGTATCGTACAGGCCGCCTGGAATACTTTTGTTATGATAAAGACAGAAATCATGTTATAAGTGATCATTTTTGACGTTTTACTTTCAATGTCTAGCTACATCGACCATAACTGTGTCTTAAGATAATGTTATAACAGTTTAAAATGATTCAGGATTATAATAAAGCTTTATTGTATTTAGTATTGTAACATTCCAAACAAGTAACCTGTAGATGCAGCAGATAATCAGAAAACAAACAAGACCCAGCATTCATAATAGGGACGATTGGAAGTCTATGCAATTGGGCAAATACTGTAAATTCCGGACTATAAGCCGCTGCGGCTTATTCAGTGAAGTGGCCAATTTATGGAATTTTTCTAACGGCCACCAGCGGCGTTGGAGTATAAAAGGTAAGATTGAAGACCAGTAGAATATGTGCTCCAAGAAAGACTGCAATCTCTAGGTTTAAGCATACATTGTCTGTAAAGTTAAGGTACGTTCCGATAATGAGGGGGGCGCCCTTGATGGCGATAGTTATGAGGAGGAAGTTAAGGGCGATCTTCCGCAAATTTCACAATTGCTGCTTTTTTTAACAGGCACGTTTGATACATTGCGAGCGTGATCCTACTAGCGTGTTGGTACCTTTCAAAGGCACGGTTTGGGATGAAAGTTGTATTATTATAAAGCTTTGAAAACTCTCCCGGTGGACCGTCTTTCTTCGTAAATATGTGTAACCATGTATAATATGCATTTGCAACTGTATATTTTTGTAATGTATTTATTTTAGAAACTTATTCTAAAATCAAAAAGAAGGGGCGGAGCAAACGCGGGCTGATGGGAATTGGGGTAAAGCTGAGTTACCGGTAGATCTGTCTGTTGTCGCAGCGGACAATAGTGGATATATATTTTTCCCACCCTTAACTTTGGAAATATACATTTTGTTTCCTTGGATTACTTTCAACGGGACCCGGACTTTACAAGTCTGCATCATACGTTAATTACAGGTATCATTTTCCATTTATGATGCCAAATGTGGTTCTAGAATTGTGTACCCACTATGAAGTTACTAGCCTGGAACTTACAACCCGGTCTGGGTCAAACTTGAAATTGTGTCGCAAGTATGAATGCGGGCGCACGCGGTTTATCCATGGGTGCGGCTTGTGTAAGTACAAAAGTGGCAAATCACCTAAAAAGTGGTGGGTGCGGCTTATAATCAGGTGCGCTCTATAGTCCGGAATTTACGGTAGTTCAAAAGGGTGTGTTAAAAAATACCAGTGTCTGCTGTTGACTGTACAAACTCAAAGCTATTTGGTTTGTCCAAACCAAAGGTCGGGTTTAGCAATCCTAATTTTTAGTTGCATGACCACAGTTTTTATAACTGCTTCACGTCTGTGTGGCATAAAGTCCACAAACTTGCTTAACATATGTGTCCATTATCCCTGGTAGGCAATATATGGGCCTAGTAGGAGAAGCATGTCCAGACTATGATTCGTGCACCACCATGCTTCACTGTCTTCAATGTCAATTCATTTAAATGTCTTGGTTTTGCTTCACAAACAGTATTTGTGATATAACCCCAATAGTTCTCGATTGGATTGAGATCTGGGGATTGGGCTAGCCACTCCATAGCCTTAATTATATTGGTTTGGAACCAAGACTCCTGCGATTGGCTGGCAACCAGTTCAGGGTGTCCCCTGCCCACTGCCCGAAGATAGCTTGGATGGGCTTCAGCATCCCCGCGACCCTACTGAGGATAAGCGGTGCAGATAATGGATGGATTGAACCAAGACTTTGCTCATGTCCTGTGTATTTGGGGTCATTGTCTTGTAAAACACCCATATCAGGGGCATGTCCTCTTCAGCATAAGGCAACATAACTTCTTCAAGTATCTTGACATACATAAACTGATCCATGATGCCTGCTATGCGATAAATGGGCCAAACACAAGAGTATGAGAAACATGCCCGGACCATGATACTTGCACCACCATGCTTCACACTGTCTTCAATGAGTACTGCGGTTTGAATTCAGAGTTTTGGGGTTGTCTCACACACGTTCTGTGGCCCCTGGACCCAATATTACTTTTATCAGTCCACAAAATGTTCCTCAATTTTTCTTTAGGCCGGTTGATGTGTTCTTTGGCAAATTGTAACTTATTCTGCATATGCCTTTTTTTGACAGAGGGTCTCTTGAAAATAAATTTGCTTCACGCAGACCTCTTGATTCAAATGTTTTTTTAAATGGATACAGACAAAAACTGCTTTAAAAATGCATTACTTATTATACCCTGTCTGTCATTTCTTGCCTGTGATTACTCTGCTGCCACACGTAGATGCCTGTGTTATACCATTGTGGGACATTGCTGTCAGCTTCTGGGTATTTTGGAGAGCTACTCAGATTTATTATTTTTTTATATTGCAGTAAAGTTAGTCTTTTCTTCTTCCAGGATCCGTTTTCTCATCAGTCCAACTGTTGTGGGGGTCATTAAAATAACGCTTGTCAAATGAGGGGGTGACAGCGCCCCCATGGTAATAACAGGTAAAGCTTGAACCAAGGGATTGGATTTGAGCTTGGTATTGGTGGGGATTCCATAACATTGGTGGGGACAAAACAGTGATTGCTCGATATTGGTGGGGACACGTCCCCTTCATCCATGCAGAAACTACGCCCTTGGGCTGAATTGTCCCGTTTTTGTGGTGGACGGATTTTTCTCAGGGTTGTCTCCTTTATGC
Source organism: Urocampus carinirostris (assembly GCF_059441175.1). NCBI lineage: Eukaryota > Metazoa > Chordata > Actinopteri > Syngnathiformes > Syngnathidae > Urocampus > Urocampus carinirostris. The sequence goes on from NC_142356.1 coordinate 12,816,233, forward strand.
TTTGGTGTTCACCCATCATAAAATCCCTTTATTCTAATAAAAATCTCTCTCTTATCTCATTAGCTGCACCGCTTGTCCTCAGTAGGGTCGCGGGGGTGCCGGAGCCCATCCCAGCAATCATCGGGCAGTGGGCAGGGGACACCCTGAACTGGTTGCCAGCCAATCGCAGGGCACACAGGGACAGACAGCTCGCTCATTCACACCTAGGGACAATTTGGACCGGCCAATTCCCCTGAAATGCATGTCTTTGGATTGTGGGAGGAAACCGGAGTGCCCGGAGGAAACCCACGCAAGCACGGGGAGAACATGCAAACTCTGCACAGTAAGGCCGGTAGCTGGATTTGGTCCCTCGACCTCAGAACTGTGCCGCACACGCGCTAACCACTGCGCCGCCGTGCTGCCTCTAATAAAAATATGACCCCATTATTTCAATCTAGACTTAAGTTAGTCTCTATCCTGAGCACCCGGTTGTCGTTTTTTATTGCTCGAAATTAATATGAGCAATTAAAATTTGATTTGTTCTCAAGCGTACAGAAAGATCCATGCAGGGCTATTTACTACATTTCAGCATATAATTTACCTGCCATTGAAGATACATTGATGATTGTTCCACCTTCCTTTCCATGCTCCTTACTCATATGCTCCATACCCAGGTAGGTCCCATTTATTACGGAATTCTGTAGAAAAATAAGGGGGGAGGGAGGGGGACATTGGACATCGTGACATTCCTCACAACAACCAAAATGCGGCACTGAAGAAACCATTTATTAAAAGTTTAATAACATGCTAATAAAGTGTCTTTTAACATTCACATCGAAATAGCCACTTGACTTCCTGGCGCGCACATAACCAAGAAAACCTAAACACAACAACACACAGTTCACCCAGGGAACAAGCTCTGGTTTGTTGATGAGGAATTTCCTCTTTTAATTAGCTCAACTTGCATGGAATGTTCAAAAGAAACATGTTTGTTCTCAGTCTGTTGGAGAAAATGCGTTCGGCTTCATTCGAAATCCAGCGCGCTGCCGAATGGCTTCGCATGAAAAGGAACAGTGTTGGGAAAGTTACTTGAAATGCGTAATTAGTGATAGTTACTCACCATTTCTTCCGAAAGTAACTCAGTTTTTAACTGAATTACTCTATCGTAAAAGTAACCAGCTACTAGGGAAAGTAACTATTTCCGTTACTTTAAAAAGTTGTATGTAAAAAAAAAAAATTTGAAATTTTCTGAGAAAATACGAAACTCTGTGGTGATGTTTTTGACCGGAAATGACTTGAAGGAATAGGAATCCCGACTATTTTTAGAGAAACGTTTTTTTCGGCTTGGCGCACTGAAAAGAGTCAACTCTTTCGGGTCCTGAACGGCTTTTTGGGGTTGTTTTTGTGGCTTTGATCCCCACATGACCAGTTATTATGCAACATTGTGCATGGAATGAATTAAAAGGGGAGAGAAAATAAAGGGGAAAAAAAGACAAAAATTGAAGAAAAGAAAAAAACAAAAGGACAAAGAGATAAAAGAAGAAACTTTATCTTTTATATAAGTCAAGTCATGTTTATTTGTGACGCCCTTCATCACAAAGAGTCACAAAGGGCTGCACAGATCAAAGACGAGTTGCTCAGTCTCTTCTACCTGTTCAATCGGCACGTTTGAGTGGGACTGCATCTCATTTTATTGAGATTTTATTGGTTTTATTCCCTTTTTCTGCCAATAATTGAGGGTCCAGAGAAAGTAGAAAGGGAAAAGAAATTAAATGGAGATAAGCGACTGGGACGTTCTCCATCTGCGTCACGCTAAATGACACATACAACCATTGATTCGCCAGTGTCAAGCACAAGAGTCGGAGGACGCTGAAATTCTCCTCATGTAGATATTCTCCCTACCGTTTATACCTGCATGAAACCCAAATTTACAACGATAACATAAATATATAAAATCATGGAGTCAGCTTTTATGTGCATATTTGGTTGTGTGTCACAAATAGCGCGTTGGGAAAGGGGTGTGGCTTATACAGGAACAACAATATCCTAATTAACGGACTGTACCACATATCATAATCGTGGGGAGGAACACTACCGTCTTTTCGGCACTATAAGGCGCACCTAAGTCTTAATTTTTTTCAAAAGCTGACCATGCGCCTTATATTACAGTGCGCCTTATATATGGCTCAATATTAAATTCGCAAGGTCTCGCAACTTACGCAACAGCCCCCGACTCGATTTTCCCCCGAACGTGGAGTAGTCCGCGGTGTATGCTGGGATTTATATACCGGCGTTTCATTGGCTAACCAATGTGTCAATCATCCGTTAAATCGATCGCTATTGGCTAAAGTTATTCGGAGCCTCGGATTGGCTAGAGGGCCAAAACAAACCCTGCAATTGGCCGAAAAAGATGCGTCAATCATCCGTTACATTGATCGCTATTGGCTGAAGTTATTCGGAGCCTCGGATACGCTAGAAGGCCAAAACAAACCCTGCAATTGGCCGAAAAAGATGTGTCAATCATCCGTTACATCGATCGCTATTGGCTGAAGTTATTCGGAGCCTCGGATACGCTAGAAGGCCAAAACAAACCCTGCAATTGGCTGAAAAAGATGTGTCAATCATCCGTTAAATCGATCGCTATTGGCTAAAGTTATTCGGAGCCTCGGATTGGCTAGAGGGCCAAAACAAACCCTGCAATTGGCCGAAAAAGATGCGTCAATCATCCGTTACATCGATCGCTATTGGCTGAAGTTATTCGGAGCCTCGGATACGCTAGAAGGCCAAAACAAACCCTGCAATTGGCCGAAAAAGATGACTGAATAGCAAGCTTGCTAAACGACGCCATAAAGAAACATGTTTCATTAGTCTGTATTTGTAAATATTTGACTCTCCTGGATTTACTTCACTCACGGTTGTAAGAAGACCATGATTGCGTATCATTATTGAACGTGAGAACTTAGGTGAGCTATGCGGCTTTATATTTTCCCGGTATCTTGTTTTAGAACGATCTTGATGTTGCTGTGATGAGTTGAGTGAATTCAACTCAATTCCAAGTGTTTATTGTCATATGCACAGTAAAGTTGCGAGCGAAAAAGAAAATGAAAACTAAGGAATGGTTGGCATTTCTTGAATCCCAAGACTTTAACCTTCCGAATGATATTTGGAACAATGCATTTGAGTGACATCGTACAGACACTGTTTCCGTACACGTCTGAGACACGTATTTGCTTCTTTGCAAGCTTTGGGAATGTTAAGGGGGGGTAATAAGTTGGACTGAACCATGTCGACGTTCCCATTGTAGCGCCTTATAATCCGGTGCGCCTTATCTATGGAAGATATAGGTCCAAAAGCTATTTTTTGGGGGTGCGCCCTATCACCCGGTGCGCCCTATAGTGGGAAAATACGGTGCATGTCCAATTGGAATTAACAATTGTTTTTTTGTAAATAGCATTTAAAATACAAGCCAAAACAACCAAAAATCACCATCCGAAGAAAACCTCTGCAATGCAGTGGAACAGCCTTACTAAATTTGAATTCCTTCCCAAAAATATCTGGAAGGACAATAGTCATGCAATGACTTTACCCATCCGACGTCCTAAACCTTAAGAACTTCCCAGCATAAGGTGCAAAAGGCTAAGGCACAGGCGTTAAACTGCCGGCCCGCGGGCCGTATCAGGCCCGCTAAGGGATTGAATCTGGCCCGCGAGACAAAGCTGAGGGAAGCGAAAGAGAAAAACGAGCTGCAGGTTGAAATATTTCCTCTTGATGTTGCCAAAGCCAGGTGCCTCTTACAAACGCTGTACTTGTATTTCTTTCTTTCTCTCTCTTTCAGTCTCTCTCTCATCCTCCCTTCTTCTCTCACCTATCTCTCTCTCTTTCACTCGCTCTGTCTCTCTATTTTTCTTTGTTCCTCTTTTTCTCTGTCTTTTTACTTTCTTTGGCTCTCTTTTCCTTTTATTTCCTTTTCTGTTTTTTTCTCTCTCTTGCATCCCCCTCTTTCTCCCCTTCTCTCTTTCTATTTGGATTTCTTTTTCTCTCTCTTTCCCCCTCTTTCACAATTTCTTTTTTCTCTCTTGTTTCTCATATTATCTCTCTCTTTTTTTTACCTCTCTCTCTTTCTTTCTCCCTTTCTCTTTTTTATTTGTCCCACCCTCTCTCTTTTTCTCTCCCTCTTTTTCTCTTATTTCGTTCTATTTTGCTGCTGCAGGTTGAAGTATATCTACTAGATATTGCCAATGCCAGGTGCCTCTCACAAATGCTGTACTTGGATTTCTTTCCTTCGCTCTCGTTCTCACCCTCTCCGTCTCTCTTTTTCTATTTCTTTGTTCCTTTGTCTCTTTCCCTTTTTACCTTCTTTTGCTCTCCCTTTTTTCATTTGCTCTCTTTTCTCTCTTTCTCTCTCTCTCACTTGCTTTTCTCTCTCTTGCATCCCCCTCTTTCTCCCCTTCTCTCTTTCTATTTGGATTTCTTTTTCTCTCTCTTTCCCCCTCTTTCACAATTTCCTTTTTTCTCTCTTGTTTTTCATATTATCTCTCTCTTTTTTTACCTCTCTCTCTTTCTTTCTCCCTTTCTCTTTTTTATTTGTCCCACCCTCTCTCTTTTTCTCTCCCTCTTTTTCTCTTATTTCGTTCTCTCTTTTCTTTCTCCTCAATCTATTAGTCTTTCATTCTTTCTTTTTCTTTCCTTCTTTCTTTCTCCATTTCTTTCTCTCTTTCTTTCTCTCCATCTCTCCATTTCATTCTTCCTTCTCCATTAGTCCGGCCCCTGAGAGAATGTTTGCTCTGTGGTGTGGCCCCCGAGTCAAAATGAGTTTGACACCCCTGGGCGAAGGGCATCATATCGAATCATCGTTCGCTATGTAAAAAGTCGCTTATTACGAAAAAAATAGGATCCAACTATAATGTCAACTCACCAGGTTGACTTGAATGGTTTTCTCCCAGTCCTTTTCATTGTTGATCCCAGCATTGTTGATAACAATGTCTAGGCGACCAAACCGGTCTACTGTACTCTGGAAGGCATCTAAGAAATGAAGAAAAAGAGAAAAACCATAGTCAATATATTTTGTAGTATTCACAGTGTTGGGGAAACGGCGTTATTATTTTTATGAACGGGGTAATCCAACTAGTTTTCTGTTTTAACGCTGTAATCGTTACCGAGAGTCAAATCGAGTGGTTTTCCGCTCTCTTTCGGGTCGTTTATGTCACGTCTTATCGCAGGGGTGTCAAACTCATTTTAAGTCGGGGGCCACACGATAGAACAAACAGGACTAGTAGATTCAAGAGAAAGAAAAAGAGAGATAAAGAAATAAGAAAAAGAGGGAGGGATAAGGAGAGAGGGCGGGACAACGAAAGAAAAAGAGAGAGAGGGAGAGAGCGTGAGAAACAAAAGATAAAAAGTCGTGAGAGAGGGGGAAAAGAAAGGGAGAGGACGAAAGAAATCCAAAGAGAAATAGAAAGACAGAAGGAGAGAAAAGAGAAAAGAAAGCGCAAAGGGTAGGAAGAGAGAAAAGAAAAAAAGGAAGTTAGAGCAAAAGAAGTTAAAAAGACATAGAGAGAGAAAGAGACAAAGAGCAACAAAGGAAGAGAAAAAGAGAGAGTAAAAGAGACAGAGACAGAGTGGGAGAAAAGGGGTGGAAAAGGAAGAGAGAGAGAGAAACAAAAGATAAAAAGTCGTGAGAGAGAGGGAAAGAAAGGGGGAGGAAGAAAGAAATCCAAGGAGAAATAGAAAGACAGAAGGAGAGAAAAGAGAAAAGAAAGCGCAAAGGGTAGGAAGAGAGGAAGAGAAAAGCGAGAAAAGGAAACAAGGAAATTAGAGCAAAAGAAGTTAAAAAGACACAGAGGGAAAAAGAGACAAAGAGCAACAAAGAGAAAAAGAGAGACACAGAGAGTGAAAGAGACAGAGTGAGAGAAAAGGGGTGTAAAAGAGAGAGAGAGCGAGAAAGAGAGAGAAATAAATACAAGTCCAGTGTCTTTGTTCGAGGCACCTGGCTTTGGCAAAATCAAGTTGACCTATTTCAACCTGCAGCTCGTTTTCCTCTTGCGCTTCTCTGAGTGTTGTCTTGCGGGCCGGATTCAATCCCTCAGCGGGCCTGATCTGGCCCGCGGGCCGCCTCTTTGACACCTGTGTCTTATCGGATCATGTCACCAATCAAAATGAAATGATCTGCTTTTCAAGTCAATGACTTCCCAAAGCGCTTTACAATGTGCTTCACATTTCCCAATAGCGGCCTTGCAGCCATGTAAGGCGCTAACCTGCCTATCAGGGGTTCAGTGTCTTACCCAAGGACACTTCGGCATGTAACACGGACGAGCCTAAAACGATCGCTCTACCTCTTGAGCTACTGCCGCCCAATACTCAAAAATCAATAATCAAAATAGCGACGTCAATATAGAGCAAGGATTTCAAACAGGTGGCCCGCGGGCCGGATCGGGCCCACCAAGGGCATTGAATCTGGCCCGCGAGACAACACTGAGGGAAGCGCAAGAGAAAAACGAGCTGCTGCAGGTTGAAGTATGTCTACTGGATATTGCCAATGCCAGGTGCTTCTCACAAATGCTGTACTTGGATTTCTTTCCTTCTCTCTCGTTCTCACTCTCTCTGTCTCTTTTTCGATTTCTTTGTTCCTTTGTCTCTTTCCCTTTTTACCTTCTTTTGCTCTCTCTTCCTTTTTTCATTTGCTCTCTTTTCTCTCTTTCTCTCTCTCACACTTGCTTTACCCTTCCCTCTTTCTTTCTATATCTCTTTGGATTTATTTTTTTTCTCTCTTTCCCCCTCTCTCACTATAACTCTTTATCTCTTTTTGTTTCTCACATTCTCTCTCTCTCTTTCCACTCTCGCTCTCTCCTTTTCCCATTCTCTCTTTCTTTGTCCCACCATCTCTCTCTTTCTCTCATTCTTTCTGTCTAATCTGCTAGTCCGGCTCCCGAAAGAATGTTTGTACTATCGTGTGGCCCCCGAGTTAAAATTAGTTTGTCACCCCTGATATAGATAGATAGCCATTACGGATCCAGTATTTCCTAATGTGCCGAAAGAAAAGGCGAATTGGAGACTGCTGAGCTGGCTCTTGGAGTAGCCGTTTTCTGATTGGTCGAAATGCATTTTTTCAGGGATTCTGTGCTGTTGACTTTGAATATGTTAAGTATAAAATAAGGTTAAAATTCTATTTTATCTTTTTCTTTGTAGATTTATACATAGTCTAATTTATATTTCCTAGGTTTTTCAGTGTTAGCATTTAAGTGTTAATTGAGCTTCAATCTTCCCCTAATTTAAGTTATTCATAATAAAATGTAATACATGACCTGACTTGACTGAGGTTTTTGAGTTTTTCCTTGCCCTCATGTAGGTTTTAGATCAGGGGATGGCATCATAATAGTCTGTAGTTTGCAATAGTCTGTGAAGCTCTTTGAGACTCCTTGTGATTGAGGGCTATACAAATAAACATGACCTGACTTGACTGAGGTTTTTGAGTTTTTCCTTGCCCTCATGTAGGTTTAAGATCAGGGGATGGCGTCATAATAGTCTGCAGTGTATCCAGCCCTTTGAGACTTCCTGTGATAAAGGGCTATACAAATAAACAGTCTGGGGGCCAGTGCTAGTTACCTAATATCGGAGTTTGTCTTCGTCAAAAGTCTCGCTATAAATTCAGCATTTTATTGAGGCGGCATCGAGCGAATCTTCACAATATTAAGGTGGATGAAAGCTAATTTTGTCATATATCTCACATGTAACCGAAATGACGGATTAGGTCACAGGTGTCAAACAGGCGGCCCGCTAAGGGATTGAATCCGGCCCGCGAGACAACACTCATAGAAGCGCAAGAGACAAACAAGCTGCAGGTTGAAATATGTCCACTTGATGTTGCCAAAGCCAGGTGCCTCAAACAAAGACACTGTACTTGTATTTTCTTTCTCTCTCTCTCTCTTTCTCTCTCTCTCTTCCACCCCTTTTCTCCCACTCTCGGTCTCTTTCACTCACTGTGTCTCTTTTTCTCTTCCTTTGTTGCACTTTGTCTCTTTCTCTCTCTGTGTCTTTTTAACTTTTTTGCTCTAACTTCCTTTTTTCCTTTTCTCTCTTTTCTCTTTCTCTCTTCCTACCCTTTGCGCTTCCTTTCCTCTCTCTCATGACTTCTCTTTTTATCTCTTTTGTTTCTCATGCTCTCTCTCTCTCCCTCTCTTTTTTTTCTGTTCCTTTGATGCTCTTTGTTTCTTTCTCTCTTTGTGTCTTCTTTTGCTCTAACTTCATTTTTTCCTTTTCTCTCTTTTCTCTTTCTCTCTTCCTACCCTTGGCGCTTCCTTTCCCTGCTCTCACGACTTCTCTTTTTATGTCTTTTGTTTCGCTCTCTCTCTTTCTTCTGTTCCTTTGATGCTCTTTGTCTCTTTCTCTCTGTGTCTTTTCAACTTCTTTTGCTCTAACTTCATTTTTTCCTTTTCTCTCCTTTCTCTTTCTCTCGTCCTACCCTTGGCGCTTCCTTTCCCCTCTCTCATGACTTCTCTTTTTATGTCTTTTGTTTCTCGCGCTCTCTCCCTCTCTCTTTTTCTTTCATTGTCCTGCCCTCTCTCTTCTTTTCCCTTCCTCTTCCTCTTATTTCTTTATCCCTCTTTTTCTTTCTCTTTAATCTCCTCGTCCGGCCCCCGACAGAATGTTCGCTCTATCGTGTGGCCCCCGAGTTCAAATGAGTTTGACACCCCTGGATTAGGTTTAAATGCAACACCTAGATTTATGACCCAGTCCCCCATTTGTCAAGGTTGAGAGCTGTGACAACCCGGTCACTTCGGGACGCAATTCAGCTCAAACAGAGCTTGTCCGGTCTTGCAAGCGGTCACGTGACTGCTCGTTTCTTTGCATTTCTGCGGTCGGAAATGAGGCAGGAAACTCGTGCTACTGCGTGCTACCGTCTACCTTTACCTCGAGTCGGGTGTTGTTTGTAATTGTACGGTGGCCCAGAGTGGAATGCCACACGCAGGTTTTACCACCTCGGGTTTTTTGTCGAGTTGGTGAAACTTGATCTGTGTGCTAGGTGCTATCGCGCAAAGATAAACGACATGCTCGAATAGGAGACGCTTATTTACTACGGCGTCCTACATCAGGGGTGTTCACTCGTTTTTGGCTGCTAGGGGAAGAAAAAATTAATGAGGCCCAGACTAGTAGTGGTAGGAGGGAGGGAGAGACTGAGAAAGAGAAAAATAACAACATTCAATTTCAACACAATCATAGACAACAAAGCATTTAACTTTATGTGAAAGAAATGACACCAAAATCTCAATTAGGCACTTTTGGTTTTGCTGACTTGGCATTTTTTTCCAGAAAGACATTACCCTCTTCCAGAATGTAACAATATGCCTGGCTGAAATTTAGAAGCGTTGACCTTTTTATGTGGAAAAAATGCCACAAAACTGTAGATCCTGCACTTTTGGTTTTGCAGACTCGGCATTTTTTCCGGAAAGACATTATCCTCTTCCAGAATGAAACAATATGCCTGGCTGAGATTTAGAAGCGTTGACCTTTTATGTGAAAAAAATGCCACAAAACTGTAGTCTGGGCACTCTGCAGTCTGGGTTTTGCTGACTCGGCATTTTTCCAGGAAGACATTCCTTTCTTCCAGAACGGAACATTTACTGTCAACATAATGCCTGGCTGACATTTAGAAGCGTTGACCTTTTATGTGAAAAAATGCCACAAAACTGTAGACTCAGTACTCGGTTTTGCTGACTCTGCATTTTTCCAGAAAGACATTACCCTCTTCCATAACGGAACAGCATTTAATATCAACACAATGCATGGCTGACCTTTAGAAGCGTTGACCTTTTATGTAAAAAAATGCCACAAAACTGTAGACTCAGTACTTGGTTTTGCTGACTCTGCATTTTTCCAGAAAGACATTGCCCTCTCCCAGAACGGAACAACATTTAATATCAACACAATGCCTAGCTGACCTTTAGAATCGTTGACCTTTTATGTGAAAAAATGCCACAAAAGTGTAGACTCAGCTCTTTTGGTTTTGCTGACTCGGCATTTTTCCAAAAAGACAATACTCTCTTCCAGGCCAGATCAACACGCAATTTCAACACAATATCTCGCAGACGTAGAAGTGATGACCTTTATGTGAAAAAATGACACCGAAATGTCAACTAGGCACTTTTTGTTTTGCTTACTAGGCATTTTTCCAGAAAGACATTCCACTCCAGGTGAACCCTGCCAAAAATGGTAATTGCCAATCAAAAACACGTCCACATCTCAAGGCAGGCTCTTCACGTTGAAGTCTGACTTTGTAAGTAGCTTGCTCAATAGTTCAAGAGTGAAGTTCAACATCCAGTTCAACACTGGTGTACCGTTCTTGCATAACAGTTAACCTTTAGTCTCCATTACACCCAAACGCTCAGCAGTTCATTATATAAGTCCCACAGTCCGTTAATTAGGTGCCATTCAATGACGGTTAGGGATGGGCAAGGGTATCGGTATCAGCGCTGCCTTCTTGCATGATATCAGTCCTGCCTATCTTTTTATCATCATTATTCGCAGTTTTAAGGCGTTTAAAATGTGTCCATATCAAAACAATACAGACAGTCAAAAGTATGCACATAACTGAAAACCCCACTAAATCCATATACCAAAACAGAAATAAACAGATCCAAAGTTGTAAAAAAAATAATAATCATGTAATAGTATCTGTATCTGGTATCATTTTGGTGGCAATTTTTCTCATAAAAGATCAACGCTTCTAAATGTCAGCCAGGCATTCTGTTGACATTGAATGTTGTTTCATTCTGGAAGAGGGTAATGTCTTTCTGGAAAAGTGCAGAGTCAGCAAAAACAACATCAAGCATCAACACCACCTTTCACAGGCAGTCAGGTAGATTACCCCCAGACGTGAAAACTGCCCAAGCATTTTTGATTTTTCTAAATTGACAGTTTTCCCAGAAAGACATTCCACATTCGCAGGCCAGAACGACAATGAGCATCAACACTACCTTTTACAGGCAGTCGGGTAGATTAGCCCCAGACGTGAAAACTGCCCAACCATTTTTGATTTTTCTGACTCAACAGCTTTCCCAGAAAGACATTCCACTTTCCCAGGCTAGAACAACATTGAGCATCAACATCTCCTTTTACAGGCAGTCAGGTAGATTAGCCTCAGACGTGAAAACTGCCCAACCATTTTTTATTTTTCTGACTCAACAGCTTTCCTAGAAAGACATTCTATTCTCTCAGGCCCAAACAAGTTTGACCAGTAGCACAATATCTTAAGCAGGTAGGTCACTCTAAAAGTGAATGACCCTACCATGTAGGGAAATGCAACCTGCCTCAGGACCAGGACGCCTCGCTGTGGTTGACGGAATAATGAATTCTGGTGTTTGCCAAAAGATCCTGAAGTCGAACTCTCGGCTATCGATTCGTGCCCTTACACTTAAGTTCTATTGGATCATGCAGCTGGAAAACAATCCAAAACACAATAGCAAGTCCGCCTCTAAATGGCCCAGTAAACCCAAAAAAAGGCCCTGGAGTGGCTACGTGAAAGTCCGGATTTCAAACCAATTTTGCAAAGAAGAGTGGGCCAAAATTCTTCCACCGTGTCCAATTATCGTAAATGGTTGATTTCTGTTATCGCTGACAAAAGGTGGCCCGACGCGCTACTAAGTTTAGGGGGCAATATGATATATATAATTATATTAAACAATGATTTTTAAGGGTGCGCCTTATAAGCCAGTGCGCCTTATAGTGCAGAAAATAATAATGTGCATGTGCTAACATGTGTAGTGCCCGTTACCTCTCAGTGAGTCTCTGTTGGAAACGTCACACTGAATAAAGATGCTGCTGTCGTCTCCAAATTCCGCATCCAGCTGATTTTTGCACTCCTCACCGCCGGTCTTGTTCAAGTCAACTACAGCCACCTTTTAAACACGCCAAAAAACAAAAAGGCATGAATAGGCTGAATTCTTCCTCATGGAGATATTCTCCCTACCATATACACTTGCATCTAAGCTGCATTTATAATTATCGAATAATAAACTGAAATCAGGAAGTCAGGCTGAAGTTTGGTCGTGTGTCACCGGCTGCTAACGGTAGGCAGCGCGTGGCCAGGGGGCGTGGCTTATACAGGAACAACAAACCAATAGGAAATCAATGGGGCAAACGTTAGTACAGAGTTTATGTTAAAAGTACACAGTTTTGGTCTTCTTTACATGTGAAATGATGTGTACCTGGAGAAAGAAAGACAGTACCCAGAACTGGAAAGGGAGATCTTTGAGCGATTTGTAGCCCAGCGACAAAATGGGTATGGAGTGTCTCTGCTAATGGTTTGTTTGCAACCTCCCAAGATTGCTCAAGAAATATGAATGTTTCACTGCTTCCACAGATTGTTGTACATGTTTCCTTTTTCTTTTATCATTCGGCTATTTTAAAGCAGTTTTAGGAGTTATATACAGTAATTTGTAACTAGGTACTTTCAAGTAACTTTTTGGTGTCAGAAATCTGGAGGGTGCACTATAAGATATAATAATAATAATTTCCTTTGTATTGTCATTCTTTTTAACAATGTACACAGAACGAAATGTCGATACACCTGACCCGTTGTAGCGAGCCGATGCAGCCGCAGCCAACAGAGGGCGCCGCCATTATACCAATTAGGTATGTCTCGGTCGAGGCGCGAACCAGCGACCTCCCAGTCTCAAAGCGGGCGCCTTACCATCTAGGCTACTGAGCTGGTTATGCACGGAATTATGAGGCGGACCCCCAAACCAGACCCCTTTTGTCATATATTTTTCATACATAAGGCGCATGAAATTGAGACTAAAGAAACTAAATATGAATCAAATGATGACTCACAACACGTGGTAAGCTTTCTCTCCTGGCATTGATCTCTTTGATCCCCGGCAAAACTAACATAAAATGCGACAGAAACAAAATAAAAATAAATCCAAACAGCTCATTTTTGCCCTTCCATGTAATTCGTTACTTTTATTGGATTACTTTTAGTTACTTTTGGATTACCGTAAATTCCAGACTATAAACCGCTACTTTTTTCCCCAAACGTTCAGCCCTGCGGATTATTCAGTGATGCGGCCAATTTATGGAATTTTTCTAACGGCCGCCAGCGGCGCTCGAATACTAAAGGTAAGATTTAGACCGGTGGAATATATGCGCTGAGGAAGACTGCAACTTCTTAGCTTGTGCACAAATTGTCTATATGACAACGTTTCTTTCCGATACTGAGGAAGACGACTTTGATGGAAGATGAGGACGGTTTACCGTGATTTTTACAAGCACGTTTTTTATTTTTCAACAGACCCGTTTAATGTGTTGCGAGCGTGTTGCTACCTTTCACAGGCACGGTTTGGGATGAAAGTTATATTATTATTATTAAAGCTTTGAAAACTCTCTCGGTGTACAATCTTTCTTAGTAAATATGTGCAACCATGTATAATATGTATTTGCAACTGTATATTTTTGTAATGTATTTATTTTAGAGACTTATATATATATTTTTCCCACCCTTACTTAAAGTCGGGTTTGGGTTAATTTCGTGATTGTGTTACATGTTTTAATGTGGGCGCATGCGGCTTATATACAGGTGCGGCTTGTGTAAGTACAAGACTCTTAAAATGTGGTGGGTGCGGCTTATAATCAGGTGCGCTCTATAGTCCGGAATTTACGGTACTCCAATACCAAATATGCTCATAAAAGACAAAAGGAACTAAATATGAATAAAATGATGACTCACAACACGTGGTAAGCTTTCTCTCCTGGCTTTGATCTCCGGCAAAACGAACATCAAATGCGACAGAAACAAAATGAAAATAAATCCAAGCAGCTTGCCAACATCATTTTTGCCGTTCCATGTGTTCCCAAGCCTTAGTAATTTTATTCATATTTAGTTTCTTTTGTCTTTTATTAGCATATTTGGTATTGGAGTCATCCAAAAGTCATTGAAAGTAATCCAGTTGAAGTAACCCTACCCAACCCTGCTTGTCATATTACCTGTGGTGAAATACCCAGGTGAAGCTAAAACCATGGCACAAAACAGGTTGTGCGGCAAAGGTAAGCGCCGAGGGAGTTGTGCAAGAACAGGTTTGATAGCGAACATAAAGAGTCTGTGAATGTAAAGAGAAGAGATCCAGACTGACCTTAACCGAGTTCTGCAGGAGGGACTGGACCACGGCTCTCCCGATTCCTTGAGCTCCGCCGGTGACCAGAGCCACCTTCCCATTCAGAGACATGATCCCCCTTGGAGTCTTTGGACTCTTCTTTGGTGTCCTTTTACCTGGCACCTCCTCCTCTCTCAAGGCATTCAGAGTCCCGTTTCGACTACTTTGCTCGTGTTGTGCTTTCCCTCCTTTTCCCTTCCCGTGCTCTAGATTAGCTTCCTCTCTTCTGCTTATCTAGCCGAACCAAAAGCTGTGTGAGAGAGAGAGAAAAAGCAAAAGAGGGGGAGAGAGAAAGAGAGCGTCATATAGTTTATGTAAACCTTCGGATAATTATTACACAAATTGTTTGGAGCAGCCTACCTGCCCTCTAGCTCCTCCTTTGTTCTCCACCCCCTTTCCAAACAGGTTTTAAATCCCAGGAATCCTAGAAATGAGGACAAGCTTTTGGATCCATTACCAGCTGTCCGCATAGATTATGACTTTTTACAGAATTTTTATGAAGAACAGGACTAATATTGTGGGTTGAGGGGGCACTGGATTCCAGGAATCCCTTGCTGCATTCGAGATAGTCTTTACTGTCAACATACCTGTCAACCTGTAGGTTTTTGCCGTACAAAGTATGTTTATTATGCATTTTGAGACGTGTACCACGTACAAGAAAATCTGTATGGAAAAACGCAAATTTGTCAATGATGGGTACCATCCGGGAAACACAGACTATCACGAAACCTCAAATCAATCGAGTCAAACGAGTTCGCCGCGGTAGCCTCTATCTCGGTATCGTTTTTTTTTCCGTTGCAAACGAAGCGAGCGGTTTGATGCTACTGTGCGCATGCGTCTGCCGCCTGGGGATTTCCCATCATGCATCATTCCGACAGTCAGAAAGCAGAGCTGTAGGCCTACATGACAACATAGTTTTGAATTTTCTTTCGATACAATCATCGAGTCGCATTGGCGGAACCTGAATTAAAACGCTCTAAGTCATTCTGATCTGAAAACAACAGGCGGGGTTGATTGAGTACATTTGAAATACTGTGGTCTTAAAAAACATCGGATTTCATGTGGTAGTTGTGTAGTGAAAGGAAGTCCGTCTCTTTTCAGAGAACCGGCTTTTTCGGCTCAACTCATTAGAGAGCCGACTCTCAAACGGCTCACTTGCTTTGATGCACTATATTACGAAATATGCTCATAAAAGACATAAGAAACTAAATATGAATCAAATGATGACTCACAACACGTGGTAAGCTTTCTCTCCTGGCTTTGATCTCTTTGATCTCCGGCAAAACTAACATAAAATGCCACAGAAATATAATGAAAATAAATCCAAACAGCTTGCCAACATCATTTTTGCCGTTCCATGTGTTCCGTTACTCCCCAAGCCTGCACAAAATTGAGTCATTTTCTTCATATTTAATTTCTTTTGTCTTTTATTAGCATATTTGGTATTGGAGTAATCCAAAAGTAATTGAAAGTAATCAAGTTAAAGTAACCCTACCCAACCCTGTCTGACATACCTCCTACCACCAGCGGGCTCCAACACAGCCCAGTTCAAACTCCAGTTGGGGCCCTTTGGTGGTAGGGGGTATGTCAGACCTTAACACACTAGTGCTTTTTACACATTTCTTTGATAAAGGAAAAATATATGGTTCTGTAAAAGTGCAAATGGTAAAAAATTCTTAATATTTTCTGATGAATATAGATAGGAAGAAAACAGACTGTATCTAATAAGGTTTTTATATTTTTGCGGCTCTAGACAAAGATATATTTTTGTCTCTTTCAACATTTAGTGTTGCCGACTGAAAGGCAAATGCCTTATTCCATAGAGTCCACATGATGGCGAACAAAATATCCTTCTCACTTACTTTAACTATCCAGTTTTCCAGTACAGTGGAACCTCGGTTCTCGACCATAATCCGTTCCAGAACCTTGTTCAATCACCGAAATAGTTTTTCCCATTAAAAATAATGTAAGTCGTTTTAATCCGTTCCAACACCCTGAATGTTTAACGTAAACAAAGCTAACCCAGGCTAATTGTACGTTCGCGTTATCGTAATCTTCCGTACAAAAGATTACGCTAACATGAACGTGTAAAAATAAAAAAAAGGATAAAGAATTATAAATAGGATTTCTTACCTTTGTGGTGGTCAGCAGAAGGCGCAGGTGGACGGTGGTACTATTATTTCTTTCTTAAATGCAACAGTTGTACGCACTACTTTTCTTTTTTCACCTGTAGCACCTTTGCTGCTTGCACTGACTTTCTTCGGAGGCATAATTAGGGGCTGAAACACTTCGTACACCTATATTAAAAGCGAAAGCAAAACAAAGCACGTCCGCACGCAATAACTACATCTGTACGCCGCTCAGGATGGCACCCTAGCGTACGCACTCACGCATTACCGGCGTTCGAACTCCGATTTTTTTGACCGAACAGCGAAGCAAGAATTTCTCGAAATTTTTGGTCGGACTCCGATTTGTTCGAACTGAGAGGCGTTCGAAAACCAAGGTTCCACTGTATATGGAGGTACATCTCACCCTTGAACCTGTTGCTTTCAAAGAAGAATGGTCAGTAGACTTTCCTTGACAAAGCACAAAACCTGGTCACCGTTGGGGAATTTTGCTGATGCTTAAGAAGTTCATATCGGTTCTCACTGATGGTTAAGCGAGTGTTATGCTTTTTAACTTTTGTCATTTACTTGAAAAGTTGCCTCATTGCTAAAAACAAGCAGGTGGTCAAATCAGTCATGTTCCACCTTCTGTTGCATTGCAATGCAAATTTCTCGACAGAGTGGTTTATCAGTTTTCTGCACCTGTTGGACTTTAGCTTATATAGGCATTGTGTGCAGTATTCGTTTTCTTAAGACACACTAAACAGTCGGACACTCGTCTGATGAATTTAAGGGAGCTACAATTGAAAGTTCGAACTTGTTCAATCACATCTTCTGGAGTTGAGAGGCGATTTTTTAGCTGGGCATTAGCACCCATCTGTTATGAATTTGCCATGCCATTTCACAATGGCTCTCTGGTGGCCCCTTTCAGAATTTCCTGCTAAAAAGTGCATAATTCTACCATCCATCCATCCAGTATCTGCTCCACTTATCCACAGTAGGGTCGCGGGGGGCTGGAGCCCATCCCAGGAATCTTCAAGCAGATGGCAGGGGACACCCTGAACTAGTTGCCAGCCAGTTGCAGGGCACACAGAGACAGACAACTCAGTCATTTACACCTAGGGACAATTTGGACCAGCCAATTAATGTCAGGACCAGCACACACGGTAGACCCAATCGCGTAACGGTTTCTCACAATTTTATGTAAAGAAAGAGGAAGGGCAGCGCCCGCGATCCGATGCTCACTGGACGCGGGAAGCAAGTCGCTCTCGTACTGATTGTGATCCGAACATGGTAGTGGATCTTCCGTAGCGAGCAATGATGGTGTCAGGGATGGAAAAAAATTGGTCGGTAGCCGGGACAGGGAGAGCAAGGTGTGGTCGGGGTCAGAAACGAGTCGTAAGCCAGAACGGGAGAGTAGACGTAGTCGGGGACAAAAAAGGTCGTAGCTGGAGACAGACGGGAGCAAAAACAGGACAGGTGGGAGTCAGGGTCAGAAAAGGCTTGCCTAGTATACACTGAGGTTCCCAGACGGACTGACAACAAGGGACAGACAGGACTGGGTTCAAATACTGACAGGGAGCCAATCAGAACCCGCAACAGTTGGCGCCAAATGAGCTGAGTCACATCAGTAATGCCAATTAACCTGACATGCATGTTTTTGGAATATGGGAGGAAACCCAAGCGTGAGAACATGCAAACTCCGAACAGGAAGGCTGGTAGCTGGATTTGATCCCATGACATCAGAACTGTGCCACGGACGCACTAACAACTCATCCACCATGCTGCTCATGCATAATTAAGTTTTTTTTTAAAAATCCAAGCACACAAAATGCCTCTTCAGGTCATTAATCTAAGGTGATTGTGATTAAAGGCTATACAAATAAAAATGACTTGACTCAAGAAATCTCATAAAACTAAAGCCTTTTTTAAAACCTATTGTAATTAAGTTTAAAATTAAAAGACTTATCTTACATAGGTTAGGAAATATGTTTTTTTCTAAATGCTCAAAACTTTTGGAACACCCTGAATTCCAGGAGACATTCAATAGCAGAAGCTTAATTATAAAAGACTCAAACTCTGAATAGCATGTGGATAAACCGAACTGCCCTCCACAATAAAAATTTCAGCCGGACACCAAAATAAAACCAGAAAAAGCAAGTAATGTGTAGTAGCCTGATTATTGTGTACAATGAAACGAAGACTATAGCTTCTTATAAATCATTTATTCATCATAAACACGTGAGCACAAATCATTAAGACACCAAGACACTTGCTGGCATTGTGTCACTACTGTCAATTTTTGTGAATAGTCACATTGAAGCTTCGCTAACATCGTCGTTATTGACGTTTCATTTTCTGTGCTGGTACTTCAAAATAGGTCTCGAGATATTTTGCTTATGTAAAAAAATTAAAATCTGCATTTGATAGTGCATTTTTCAATGTCTGCGCAATATAAATAAAGTTTTGGATTCTTTTCAAAAACAAATATTTCGTATAACGACGGGCTGCCATTAATGTTTAGCAGAGACATGAGCACTGAAATTCAAATGGATAATACACATAATTCCGATATTTTTTTCTGAAAAAGCCACCTTAGAAAAAGACTATTGGACCTTGGATAATTAACAAAAATAAACAACCTGTAAAATTTAAACAATGCTGTGTACGGGAGACAAAACCTGGTCCGTCCACCAGCTAGGCCAAGAACACATACAACACTAAAAGACAATACCATACCATATACCCCCAAAAATACAAATTATTCAATTGTAAACAGTAACATATGTGCTTTGCTTTAAGGTGAGCCTTGCTAAATAAGGTCCTTAAAGGACACTAAATGTCAGTTTGGTGTAGATTAGTATATCAGTGAAAAACTGAATGGCAGGTAAGTAGTATCTGCCACTGAACTTAAATAAGTGGGTTTATTTAAAGTGGCCTCATATTCCCTTGGGATTTCTCATCTCAAGAAATAGGGGTAGGCAGATCGACCCAAATATCGATATTATCACTACTAAGCAAGTACTTGGATCCGATCGATAACATTGTCCTGGATCGACCCTCTCGAAGGGGCGATTCTCTATGTAGATAGCGCAGCCCTTCCCTCTCTCTCCCACCGCCCTTGGCAACTCGTTTATGCCCGAGTTTGTAACTGACAGGCACACCTATGGTACCTCCCCCCACCCGGCCTGCTGCTGTATATTGCCTTGATAGCAGGAGACCTAAACATATGCGCCCAATGACGAGATCTAAAAAGGAAGCACAGCGAAGTGCACATTAGGGGTGTGCTATTGTGGCACCACGGCACATTTACATAAACACATGAAAAGCTCGACCTGCACAGAGAAACGAGCGGCAACCCAAATGTGAGCGTGTTACTGTTCCTAAAAAAAACCCTTGTACATATGTTGTCAATATGGCATACCTGTCAACTTATACGTTTTCCCCATGTTTTAAGCGTTTTTGCAAGATTTCAAATTGTGTATGCCGTAGAACAATATTAATTCAGGACCATTTTCTTAAACTTACTTGTCCCAAATTAAGCTAAAATGTGAAGGTTTCTGGTAAAGAGTAAAACCATTTGTAGAACAAATAGAGGATGTCAGCAAAATCTTGCATGTATAATAAACAACAGTAAATTTACTCCACGTAAGGAACAAAGAAAGAAGCTGAAAAGATGGTTTTTATTTGGTATATAAAAAACATATTTACAGAAAATGTCTCTGTTATTATTCCACACAGTTTGTGTTGCTGTGAGTAGATGTGTTTGTAAGGTTAATAATTGCTTAATGATGGAAATTGCAACTATTCCTAGAGCAGGGTTCGCCTAAGGATCGGTGCATTGAAATTTAAGACTAAGAGTTTTTCAAGACCTGATCCAAAGAAATTTAAGACGAATTCTGCACCAACTGTGGCATAAAGACGCAGGAGGCGGGGACAGACCCCTGATAGAGGGCACCCGCTCCCTCTGATTGCATGATAAGATTTCCCTCACGCCTACAAGGTATTAATGCGCCCTTGCTTTGCTGTTCTATTACGTTCCCCTAAAACTTGGATACGGAGAAGTTTAGGTAACGTTTGCGCCGTGATGGAGGACATTTTCATGCATGGGGGTGGTTGGATCATTTGTCAGCACAACACAGACAAGCGGACAATTGTGCGCATTTAATAATACAGCAGTCGCAAAACTAAGTTTGGTTGTGGTTTATTTAAGTATTGATTAATAAGTTGGAATTTCTTTTCAGTTTCCTCAGACTTGCGTAGCTTTGATTCATTCATTTTTAATTCTCTGGCGGCGGCTTCCGTGTAGCGTAGAAATCGACACATCCGGGCGGACAAAAACACGGAAAGCATTCAATGGAGGGAAAGTGAGTTTATGGATTGAAGTCCTATTTGGTGGGACCACTTTGTGCAGTCTCCGGTAGCAAAATAATTTTGAAATTTTTAGACATGCTGCGGCATTAGCATCCATGTCTCTTAGACAGGTGACTGTGTGTGGTAAAATTAAGACATTAAAAGGTTAAATTCAAGACTTGCAACCAAAATTTAAGACGGTCTCAAGGTCTTAATCTGCTGTCATTAAATTTAAGACTTTCAAGTTTTTAAGACCTGACGGAACCCTAAAAAGGAGCAATTGGCTTAAGTTGACAGGTATGCTATAGCAGCGGAGCCAACGAGAGGCAATTGACACTTTATTTGCATTACTGACTATCTTCCCCCAAACATTATGCGATGAAAGGCAAGACAGACGAACTGGCTGTGCTGGTGAAAAACATCAAAGCGTACAGGGAGTGCAGTTTGCTGTGTTTTATAGAAACGTGGCTCACGTCTAGCATCCCGCACGCTAATGTGGAGCTACCCGCAGCTACCTGGCTTCAGCGCTGTTAGAGACACTAAAGCCTGCGGGAAGCGGAGAGGAGGTGGACTCGCTATCTACCTGAACACGAGGTGGTGTAACCCTGGGCACAAAGATTTCCATCTGCTGCAGGGACGTCAAACTTTTGGCCTAGCGTGTGACATCATCCACTCCGCTGTTGCTAAATTACAACACAGCACCATGAGGCCCTCCTGTTAATAAACAACAAAAGGATACTTCTGGAAGTGTGAATGAGCCTACGGGGATGAATAAAGTATCTATCTATTTATTTTAGTTCTCTAGATGACATTCTTATACAGTATTTGTATTTTCGTTACATTGCTGCTTTATTGCTTCGCTTTCTTGGCTTTTGTTCTGAGAAATATTTATATTTAATTTTTAAAAAATGAATAATTTTGGTGCCTAAAATCTGTGTGATGTGTTTATTGTAAATATAAACAAAACTCAAGAGGGGAAAAGTGCCATTATTCAACGATCATGACATTTCCACATCGGCTCGTATCGATCGATTCAGCCAAGCACTTCCTTGGATCGGATAGATACCAAAATTGTTGCCCACCCCTATCAAGTGATATGAAAATTTCCTCTGGCTCTAGAAAAAAATTACAATACTACAAAGCTTGCATTGCTCCAGGAACATCACCATTGTAACTCAACTTAATGCATTTTACACTCTTCATAACAATCAACCAATCCAATAGGATTTATGACACCTCACAAAAAGATGGTCGGTTTGAATTGCTTGCTATGTTAGTCCTTATAGCCCCCTTCGCCATCCCTTATTTTATTTTATACAAAAAAATGCATTTTAGAATAAAGTGCAAAAATATATTAACTATAAACAATATCTTAACGTAAAGTGAAAAAAATACTCAACAATTCCTGGCGCGGAAAATCTTCTTGCGGGCCACATCCGGCCCCCAGGCCTTGATTTTGATATGTGTGCTTTATGGCCACTCCACCGCATCCGTTCCGTACACGAGTACATAGCTGCAGAACTAAATACTGTGTTATGAGACATGTTTGAGAATAGTAACAATAAAAATAAACAAACAATAGGCACTAAATCAGAACGGGGTTTTAGAAGCGGCAGTGAAAATGCAACCACATATAAAACCAATGTCGACTTATGGAAGTATGCTGATTGTCTTCAACGCTAGATTATTTCACATAGAAGAGTACTTCATTTGCCTGTACACGTATGCACATGTGTGGAAACCTTGGAAATTTGAGGTAACAGGTTATAATAAAGGAGAAGTTAAATGTTGTGAACCGGGAATCAAAAGATTGTCCATGCTTAGAAGTGCATCTTAGTTTGTGTGTGCATAGTGGCTATACTGAACACCAGGGGGCGGGAACCTATGGCTCACAACCCAGATATGGCTCTTTTCATGACCCTGAACACACAAATTTCTTTGAAAGAATTCCAGTTTTGATTAGTGTAAAGTCGAGTGTGATGTGTGCATAGCCGACATAACACTGGTAATATGAGTGGTTCAATCTGATATGTAAAGGGCACAGTCCCAACTACAGTTTACAGTCAAGGTGTCACACCAACAGACCCCATTTTGGCTAAACCTCGCCAAAGAATCTTTTGTATAGAAGCTATTGAGACACTTTATAATGAAAACCCATAGAACAAACTAAAAAAAAAAGGGCAGCCAAGCACACAGAGCATTTTGATTGGGTGAGAAGTAGGGGGGTGGGGAGGGGATTTGGGAGCTATGCACACAACACTGTACAGACTGTAAATACGCCAGTATCTTCGTTTGCAGTATTTTATGACATTTTTACAAAAGATCTCTGCTTGCACCTTGTTTTGAAACCATAATCAATAATAAAATAAATAAATGGACGTCAAAATGAGCCTCAACGATCTCAAGTTACTGTGGGAGGCAGACAGGGTTAAAGTGTTTATATGGGACACAGTCTCTGGCATTTTTCTTATTTCAAATGTTATCAAATCATCTCACGTCACAGTGAAATGAATTGTGTCTTAAAATATGTGGTATGGTAAAAAAGTGAATAAATAAATCAAATCCAAAGATTTTGCTTGTATGGCTCTTTGGGTCAAAAAGGTTCCCGACCCCTGAGTTACACAGTTTTTCTTTCTCACCGCCTACTGGAAATCTTCATGGCGAAGTATCTTGTAAAGAACCCAGTAAAAGATATTGAAAAACAGGAAGGCGAGGGGGAAACCGGCCCTCGACATGGTGTCAATCTTTTTGGCTCTGTCGATAAATAACTTGCGCATTTCCTCAGTACTTTTCCCGCTTCTACAAGCGACACCCTGGGGGTTGGCGTTCGTGTTCGCTGCAGACCCTTGAGTGTTCGACGCAGTGGCCGTATTGTTACTGGTGGTCTTGGAGTCTTTGCTGTTGCTGGGAGTGGAGGTAACTGCATCTGTGGAGGACAGTCTGGTCTCGTGGATTTCCACTTCCTGTTGGACAGAAGGGTTCAGTGCAAAGTTAGTTGCCTTAAGTGAGAATAAAGTACTGTATTTTCAGCACTATAAGGCGCTCTCCCCGAAAGAGTATTAATTTTGTCATAGTTTTCTGAATAAAGCGCACCGGATTATACCAGACTAAAGTAAGAGTTACCGTGTAACTAGGGATTTTTATACACCTGCGGCATAAAATAGTGGAACGATTGATCAGTCGATAAGTATGGCTGATTAAAATAGCAAAATAGTGTTTGTAACGGGAATTGAACCCGCTTTAATGGGTAAATGCTAACGGCTTCATGCTAACAATTTATGCATGCTAATGTTATATGCTAACGGTTATGCCAACAGATACTTGCTAATGAATATATGCCGCCGAATCATGCTAACGGCTACAAGTAATGAGTTAGGATAACAGCTACGCGTTAACAAGTCATGCTAATGGATAAATTCTAACAGCTTCATGCTAACAAATTATGCAAAGGACGCACTTATTGAAACATAAATATTTTGTTTGTTTGTTTGTACATGATTCAATTGTTTGTTTGTTTGTACATGATTCAAATTGAATCGTTTCTTCCGGCGCCGTCACGAATGGCAGCCACTCCAGCAGCTCCCGTGTTATTTTCGATTGTTCTCAGCTCAGGGATGCTGCTGGAAATGTGAATTTCCCTTCGGGATGAACAAAGTATCTATCTATCTATCTATCTATCTATCATTACTGCGTCGAGGGTGCCGACATCTTACCACGAGTGGCACAGATGACGAAAAGGCACTATACCTTATTTCATTATCACACTATTTTTACTCACAGGGCCAGAAACACTGATTTGCATAGTGCATTCTGTTAGTTAAGTTTTGTTCTTTTGAAAAGGGACAAGTATGCTCTGTAAACTCAAGTCCCATACTAGATTAGTTTAGTCAAGGCTAATTTTCAACGTCTGTCCCCAGAAGGGCTTCTACAGAACATACATAAAATAGACAATATTATAAAACAGCACAATTGCATCAATAACTTCAAGATTTAATGTGTATATGTAAAGAGCATGTATAGTAGGGGTCTCCAATGTGGTTCCCCCCATGGACTGCTGAAATGCTCGTTGATCTGTTCTGAAAATAGCTAACCAATGATCTATAATTGTGATTTTCTAGTGGTTGACTGAGTATTATCGCTACTATCAATAGTTACCCTAATAATAAACAGGGTAACAACATAGTGAGTTTTTATTTTAGACTTGCATACCAAATGAGATACCCTTAGCTCTAGTTAGTAACAAAAAGTAGTATTTTGTTGAAAGACAGTTTTCCGTTTGTCTTTCGCAACAAGAAGAAGTGGAGATTTTTTAACCTATGAGAATGCACTATGCAAATCAGTGTTTCTGGCAGTGTGAGTAAAACAGTGTGATAATAAAAGCAATTTGAGTGCCTATTTGTATGAAATGTATACCACTGATGATAAAGTGTTGGTGCCATCACCGCTACGACCTAGGTTCAAATCCCATTTCATACAATGTATTGCAGTTTGGTCTAGCGACGATTATCGTTGCTAAAATATGGAGGAATATTACATAATATTACTGTGCAAAGTTATTGAAAAAGTGTTAAGAAAATAGATTTTTAAAGATAACTATCTTTGTCCAAATATTTTTCAAAAAACTAAATAATCAATAGTTTGGGAACTTTTGATTGAAGTGTTGTCTCTGAGCCATTAAGGAGTCATGGCTTCAATCGACTGTGCCTTCTTCATGGCTGCTTTTGTAGTTGAGCATTATGGGAAAAAGTTCAGCAAATACAATGTTGTTCAACGTTGTACCATGAATTAAAATTGTGTGTTGAGATACAAATTAATGCCTTTTGCTATGATATTTACAATTTAAGTGAGCTTGTAGATAGGGTATGGTGCTCTCACTGGCGTGAACCGGATTGAACTTCCGCAGCACCCAATTTGACGACTGACGAATCATTGTTTGATTAAAGCCTCTGGATATTTTTTCTTTCTTTATGCAGCCCGGTAACAAACAACCTACAGAGCCTAGTGCCGGTTTGCGGGCCAGTGGTTGCCCAACACTGATGTAGGACATGTGGGTGGATGCAATAAACTGCTATGCACTCTAGTTAAGTTCAAGGGAAATACTGATTTTATCCAGTTCTTTACTTTACTGGAGCAACATTGTTGTATTCTCTACCTGATTATATTATATTGGTTTGCCTCTTTCAATAAGACTTCCAATCAACAAACCTTTTGAGCCCAAAACTTCTTTGATGATAAAAAAAACATACTATTTGAAATATCTAAGATTCTGTTTTAAATATTGGACACCTTTCAAAGGAGATTGCATAGATTCTTGTTTGTTTTGACTATCATGGCACACTGTTGTTGATTTCCACACCCTTTAGGGCGGATCTGCTTTCGTACCTAGAAGATTAAATAAAAAGAAAGGGTTCAGGTTAGGGCTTTTAGAACACGTTGGAATTTATTATCTAAAATTTGGGCTCACTCTCTTTGCAAATTTAAAATCCATAGCTGCCTTCTCTCCTTATTTTGAGTGTCTACTAAACTTTGAACTTATCGCCAAGAATGTTTTACATTTTGTCAACAGTGCATCGAATCTGCAGGAATAATTTAGCACGCAATTTAGCAAGTGCTCTTCGATATCTAAATAAAAGATACCAATCCTATTTAGATGGCGTGTAACATGCCCCATGTTCGGAGCATGCAATATCAGTGTGAACATACGATTCAGCTCACGCTATTAGGATCCTGGGAAAGCAGGCCTAAGTGATTACATTTGACTACTTCTGATACAAGCAGATAAATATGTCACAAATGTTTGTCACAGCATTTACCATAAATTCTGGACTACAAACCTCTAAGTAAAAAGAGAGAAATAAATGCAGCGTAATCAAACTTAATGTAAGTTAACCTTGAGGCGGTATACTACAACAGATTAGTCCTGTGGTGCGTTATTCTCCACAGGATGTGCTGCATCCACCATAAAAATATATATATACATTTTTAACAATTTCAAGGCTCTGTGTGAATGATATACGTATAATAAATCCCCACTAAATGGAAGGAGTGGCTTTGATCAGATCTTTGTCAACACACTTCGTTCGTCGTTTCTGTTCCTGCGTCCATTCGAGGACACTGTATGGCGGTGCAACGGCGGTCACTATACCGTGTACGCGCTGTGTGATGAGGAATTGAAGATGTAAGTACAGACAGTAACGATTCAAAGCATTATTCCTTCTAAAAAAAGATAGTCACTTCGTCATTGTTGGGGTAGAGAGGGAAGACGTTTCGTGCACATTCGCCACTGCCATGATGACCTGAATCATGTGATTATGTCACTGGAAACATCTGGGGAAGAAAAGTTCTCGCAAAGTTTGGTGTTCTTGCAATTAAATGTCATTTCGCAATCAATGTGCCCTTGTAACTATCTAAGGCATTGTTAAAATATCGTCGTTATCACAAATTTATGTATTTAAAAAAACACCCAAGTGAAAGTTGTTTGAATTGCATCTTTTTACAAATATCCGTTTTTCTCAGGTTAGCTTGGATTTTCAAGAAACCACAATTTTTAACCGTTTCCTAGACAATGGTAAAAGAAGTATACTCTTCTTCTAATCAAAGATGGTGGTTCAGGCTTTTTTATGTGTCCTATATAGCTAAAAAGCGAAATTTCCTCTCGGCCTTAAAAAATGAGTAGGCATTTCCCATTTGAAAGAAATGTCTGGCACTGAATGAGTTAATCTTGTGGCTTCAAAACCAGTGCAACTTGTACAAAGATTAAATTTGAGTTTCGTTCTTAATTTTGAGCATGCCGTTTTTAATCAGCTGCACGCTCTGTAGTCCATAATTTACGGTAACTTCTTTTAAATAGACAGTTGAGTAATTTCTCTTTACACGTTTCCTTTACAGTTTTACCCCTTAATGCCCAATACACCAGTTGCATCATACTACATGCAAATGCAGGTACATGCAGACACCCTCCGTGTATTGTTCCATTCATTACCCTGTAGTTGGTGCTGTAGATGTTGGTCATTGATCCATACAGAGGGACTGATCCCTTGAGGCCGTTGTCAATGTTAGCACGATGGAGGGATTCAGCCAGATCATCGGCATCAACTGCACCTCCACTGTTCTACCAGTCCACAGCATGCAAGTGATCATTTGAGAGAAACCAAAATGGGAAGGGGGAAGGTGCAAAACAAAACATCTAATACCAAGTATGGGGTAAGCATTCTCATTCATTCAGTCAATGTCGAACACATCGTCAATAGGTGTGATAGGAATTGTTTGCGTTTTATTTTTGAATGTCTAATCGGAAACAGAACGCATACATACGATTAACTACTAGAGTAAAATATTTTATTTTTTACAATAGAAACCAATTATAATACTTATGCATACAAGTTGGAGTTTATTTCCTCTTAACGAGATAGTCAGTCTATTTTTGAGATACAAAATATCTGCTCTGAAATATCGACTATAATTACATCAATTCCTTTTGTCACATTTCTAAAGGGACATTGTGTATTGTTTAGCGCATCCTAGTGATTAATAAAAAATCATTTATTGAACACTTTCTTTTTATTTGAGTAATGATAAAAAATAGATGCATTTTTAAAATTTGTATCGATTTTACATGACATGAAAAAAAGAGAACTTGATCGTCTGCCATCTTGCTGCTATGGGTACCCTCAAATACCTTTTGAATGTCTCAGCCAAAAATACGATACTTCTTTTTTTATTTATTTATTTTTTCTCTTTTTCCTGGTTTTCTACTCTTCTTTACTTCTTCCTTTTTGAATTTTTTGCTTACTATTTTCCTTCTTTTTTACCTTCTCTTTCTACTATTTGATTAGTTTTCTCCTTTTCTCTACTTTCATTCACTTTTCTTTCCTTTTTCTTCTTAGTCTTTCTACTTTTTTTCCTTGCTTTGTTTCCCTACGTCTTTTTCAAACTTTTCCTCCTCCTCCTGTCTTGTTTTTTCTTTACCCTCTTATTTCTCATTTTTTTCCCCCTACATCTTTCATTTTTTTATTTTTCCATTTACCTTCTTTTCTTCTTGTTCGCTTTATTTTCATCTTTTGATTTTTCCCTTTTCCCTTTATTTTCTTTTCTTTTTCATTTAATTGCAAATGACTGCCACCCCCCCAAAAAAAAAAAATCTTGCAGTTTGGTCAATTTGAGTCTCAGTAGTTTGGACTCTTCCTTGTTTTAAGTCGCATTACTCTATACAGCGACATCTAGTGGTCAAATATTACACAATGTCCCCTTAAAGAATGTGTTTGCAAGGAAACACAAGAATGTAACCCTAAGGAATAATTTCAATATAATATCCCTACAACCATTTTGTTGTGGGATTTAACAAAAATAGAAATTATGAATCGCAAAGCTTTTCTCTAACAATTATTTACGGCCACGTTACTATTTGACTGAACAGAATTACGCATGCTATTTGCATTTGACTGAATGCTGATTCTCTCAGCCTGCAAAGATTCATGCACGATAGTGAGGTTGGTATCGAACTGTGAAAACAACAAACCCAAAAACAAAACAACTACGGTGACGCTGCCATGCTGCAGAAACATGCATTAAAACAACCACGAGGTGAAGAAACACACTTAGTGAGAAGGCTTGACAAGCTCGTGTCATCTTGCTGCAGGCAATCCTAACACAATATCACCGGGATGTAACTCTAAATCTGAGGTCTTTAACATGACCGAGATAACAACTATCCATCTGGATGCAAATACACAAAAAGGAGGGTTTTCATTTTTCTCAAAATACCTTGCTCTTTTTGGGTTGCCGCCTGAATCGTAGCAGCTCTTTATGTTGCCTTGAAACAAAATTCACTGCAGCATATTCCAGCAGTGCAGAGAAGACAAACAGGAGACACACGGCCATCCAGATGTCGATGGCTTTCACGTAGGAGACCTGCGAGATATGCGCAATAGCAAAGACACATTTTTTAAAAGTCAGCAGTTTTCAGTATCATGTGATTAAAATCGGTTGTTTTGTACTTAAGCATGTGCAATGACAATTAAACCCTCTAGGTTTTTGTACGGGATAAATTAGTTGGCATGTATGTGTGTGACCAGTAACCAATTGTAGGCAGTGAATGGGGAAGGGGGCGTGGCCTATACAGGAACAACAAACCGACGGGAAACCAATCGGGCAAACGTAAGCACAGAATAAGTGTGTTCATTTTTGTAAGATTGTTTTGGCAATACACATCTGTCAGATACTGCAGTCTTCAAGCTAAAATTATAAAGACGGCTAAAGTAACAAGCACAACTGGAAGCACAAAAAAAGTTTGGTCCAGATAAAAATGTCAGACAACAGAAAAAAGGCAAGTGGTGTTTATTTTTATAGCCCTTAATCACAAAAGGTCTAAAGGGCTGCACAGCCCACAGATTATTGCAAAACAGACTTTTATTACATCATCCCCTGATCTAAAACCTACATGAGGGAAAGAAAAAACTCAAAAACCTCAACATGAGGAAAATGAAGAAACCTTGAGAAGGGACCGCACTCTCCTCAGCTGTAGTTCCAGCGGCTTTTAGGCCCACTGTTATTAAACATACACTGAAACGACCCAACCTTGATCCAGAAAGCTGATGTAATTACAGACCTGTGTCAAACCTACCGTTTTTTCTCTAAAGTACTTGAAAAGTTGTGGCACGGAAGCTGAATGATTTTATGTCACAGAACAATCTTTTTGAATCTATGCAATCAGGATTCAGGGCTAACCACTCTAGTGAGACAGCCCTGACTAAGGTAACCAATGATCTTTACTGGCAATGGACTCTGGCGCTTCATCACTCTTGCTGCTGCTGGACCTTAGTTCTGCCTTTGACACTGTGGACCATAATATCTTACTAGAACGGTTGGAAAAATGGATTGGTCTCTCAGGAACCGTCCTCTTATGATTCAGATCCTACCCCTCAGATATGACACACTGTGTTAAATATGGTGAAAAGGTACATCGCTACAAATTGCACCTTAGACCAAACATGAGAACAAGGGATATATAAACATTGACAGCAATGGAGACAGAGATCTTCGAATTGTTTGAAGCCCAAAAACAAAATGGATATGGAATGTCTCAGCTACATGTTCATTTGCAAGCTCTTGAGATTGCATTAGCCAAGAAATATGAGGGCTTAACTGTTTCCACAGGTTGGTGTTCACATATTCTCATATTTCTTTTATTATGTGGCTATTCAAAAAATGAGCTTTAGGGGGTCTGTCTATATGCGAGCATATACATAAAAATGTTAATTTAATAACTAGAGAATTCATTTTAGACTAACGCACTTCTTTTTGGGGCCAAAAATGTGGGGGTTAACTGAAATAAGGTTTAAATGAAGTAGAAATTACAGTTTTTCAGAATTCAAAGGTCTTTCTGACCCCTCTTTGTGAAACATTCCCTAGTAATTGTCAGTTTCCGACAAATAATCTTAAAGCATTTATGACACGAGTTTGGCCAAGATACAAGTTGTTGTACAACTGATGCCTGCAGTGTCAGCGAATGTGCCCCTCCATTTTTTATGAAATTCTGCTGTATTCAGACATGCGTACCGTAGTGAAGTGCAAAGCTCTGTTTGGCATTGGGAACATGATAAACCACCTTGCTCCTTAACACACCCTCACGTGCACAAAATTTTAGCCGGTGTATGCGTACAGTATGTGTGAGAGAAATGAGCGCGCTAATAAGGCTTACATAACAAAGTGCTTCATGTCAGATTTTTCCTCATGCATACGAGATACCAGAACACTGAAAGGCTCTCTGTCTCCTTCTCACCCCTCTTTCTATGTGGATATATCTATATATATATGTATATATTTATACACATTGCACGTCCCCAACAAATGAGATCCATGATGGACAGCAGAAGAACCCTAACAAGTCAGCACTTTAACTACGATTTGAATTGAAACAAATATCGACAATAAAATATACGGTTAACCACCACGATGGTTATTTATTGCTGTGAGAAGGGCAAGGTTGTAAGGCTGATTTGGAATTGTATCCTTTTTTATGAAGAAAGAAGACGGCGATGTTTTTCTGCAAATAGACTGAAGACTCGTGTTGTGCCGAGGTGCAACACTGGCAGCCCTGAAGTTTTCCAGGATTTGCATCAAACATTTTTTCTCAAGGTACATCTGATGTATTACCAAGCAATTTGATGTTAAGTAGGCACGAGTCACGTCAAAGACACTTAAAAAAATAAGTTAGCTAGTGCTAACTAGCTACGTTAGCGTCCTACTGATGCCATTTCTTTGCTATGTAAACGGACTGCTTTTATTCAGATTAGACAGGGATTCAAAACAGGAATCTTCCTAATATCACATGTATTGAAAACTGTTATATGCTCTACCATAAAGCTTATGTTGAAATGAACAGCCAAATTAGCAACGGAGAAAATGAGAGACGGATGATTAGGAAGAGAAAACCTCATTTCGCAAAATTAAATATTTTCAACATGCTCAAAAGTCATGTCTATACGACATTTCACACAGACTTTTATAAATTTACTGATGACATTTAGATTTTATATAATATATATATTCGGCACGCAATATACAGTCTTGTTTAACTTCGATTTCGATTAAAAAGACAGGCTTTATGTATGGCTTTCACACTCTCATGCAGTCCATGTTGCCAACTCCCCGAGTGAATTACACTCGGCGGTGGCAGCATCCGCCATCCTCAGACCCAGAGAAATGGGTGTGCGGTGTGAGCCACGGTCGCCCCAGATCACCTCCACTTCACCAGCGTCCTCACAAATAAAATAGGAAATTCCACTTTTAAGAGCTGGCTCATAGAGCTGAAGGCGTAGATGTGAACTGCACAGTCCACTAATACTTTGTGCTTATTTAAGATGTTACGATCTTTGTCATTTGGCAGGTATAAACTGACATGAATATCGCCATTCTGCCTCAACAATCCGCGTGCAGCTTGGCTCTGTCGCACTTGTTTACAAACACAGAAAGGGGTTTATTGGCTATTGTACAGGTGAGAGCTTCGGCAAGTAGGCCACCATTCTCATGACAGCATTTAATATTTAATACAATTCTGTCATGTGTGCATGTAAGTCGATCTCTTCTCGTGTGTGCATGTATGCATGTGCGTACATGTGTGAGAGAAAAGAAGCAGAAAGAATAAGAGTCATGATGATTTAACAGAAGTAAACGTTTTTTGTTCTTTTATTTTGAGATGTGATTAATCATAGTTAATCTAAGGTTTCAGGGAATGATAAACGATCAAATATTTTAATTGTTGTCCAGCCCATCCATCCATCATCTGCACTGCTTATCCTCAGTAGGGTCGCGGGGATGCTAGAGCCCATCTCAGCTGTCCTCTGGCACCCTGAACTGGTTGCCAGCCAGTTGCAGGGCACATAGAGAGACAACTCACTTGCTCATTCACACCTAGGAACAATTTGGACCGACCAATTAACCTAATATGCATGTTTTTGGAATGTGGGAGGAAACCAGAGTGCCCGGAGGAAACCCGCACAAGCACGGAGAGAACATGCAAACTCCACACAGGAAGGTTCGATTTTACGACATCAGAACTGTGCCGCACACGCGTTAACCACTGCGCTACCGTGCTGCTTGTCCAGCCCAATTATTTTATATTTCCGAAGGTTCTTGAACATACTTGATTGAATTTAAAGTTTTGTATTAAATAGCTGTATTATCTGTTGAACAAGTGACGAATGAGAAAGGAAGTAAAGTATGAATGCACAGAAAGATGAAAATGGAAAAATAAAAAACAGCATTTCTCAGATCTTTCCACAACCTTTGGCTTGGTCATTCTAATATGTTTATAGTTTTAAACCATTGATTGTAGATGTTTTTTTTTTCATGGGTCTCTTAGTTGGTTCTCTAGATAATGTTCTCCTTGTTTGGGTCAAACATTTAGAGGGACGGCCAGGCCTAAGTAGGTTTGCATTGATTAAATGCTCCCTCCGTTTTGATAATATTGCTTTACAGTGCTACAGGAAATGTAATATCCTAGACCTGCTTGGTGTGTTCTTTGGTCTTCATAATGCTGTCTGTTCTTCTCGGAGCCCATCATAGATCAGGTACATTTAAACTGAGACTTAATGACACACAGCTGCACTCTGTCATTGTTAGTCATTTAGGTGGACATTGGAACCTTTGGAGTCATTTGGCCAGCTGAGAGAACACGGGGTGGGGCGTAGTTTTGCATTCTTTTCAGTTTTGTGCTGTTAATATAAAATGTTGATATTATCTGGTCCCACTTCACGATGTTGTTGACTTAGAAAATGTTTTCAGTTTTTTAGCTTTAAGTTTGAAGCCTGAACTGTGGCAATAGGACAAAAAGTTCATTGGGGGGCAATACTTGTGCATAGCACTGTAAGTATTTCGTAATTATGAATCTTTAAAATCAAAGCGCCAATTTTTTCTGCTTTCTAACTAAGCATTGACATAGTTGTTGCCATCAATGTTAACCTGTTTTAATCATTAGTTTTTTAACTTTAAGTTTAAAGCCTGAAATGTGGTAATATGACTAATAGTGTTTGAGGGGCCAATACTTTCACTAGACACTGTAAGTATCCAGTAATTATGAATAGTATTCATTTCTATTTACAGTCAAAGCAACCATTATTTTTCTCTTTGACTAAGCATTGACATAATTGTTGTCAATAATGCTAACTTTACCTCGTGCGGTCCCTTCTCAGGGTTTCTTCATTTTCCTCATGTTGAGGTTTTTGAGTTTTTCTTTGCCCTCATGTATGTCTTAGATCAGGGGATGGTGTTATAATACTCTGTAGTTTGCAATATTCTGTGGTCTGTGCAGCCCTTGAGACACCTTGTAATTAAGGGCGTCACAAATATGCTTTGACATGAAAAAAAAATTGAAAAAGCTGAGAAGCGCTGCATTAAACTATACAGCAACTAAACATCTGCGATGGAAGCTATTTTCAAGATTTTGCCATAGCATCCAAATTGATTTATAAGATTTTTGAAAAAGAGTTTTAAGCATGTGAATGCAATAAAGCCATGTCAAACATTGCAATAAAATCTCCAAAACTGACCTTTGGCAGTGAGGTTCTGGAGCCAGAGCTCTGTGTTGTCATTGTAAGGACAGTAGTGATTCCAAGCGCCACTCTGGCCGGGGCCGCATCCATGTTAATCCAGAAGGATACCCAGGACAGAATAACAATCAGCAGGGACGGGATGTACATTTGGATCAGGTAGTAGCCCATCTGACGCTCCAAGTGAAAGCGTACTTCAATACAAGTAAATTTGCCTGAAACATGGCAGATACACAATGCAATGTATTGGTTAATATTTTGGGTCCATGCAACTCAGTCAATCAAGTATGGTGCTTGTGGTGAGAACAGTATCTGGAATGATCAGATTTCTATTTTTAAGTTGAAATAAAAAAAGATTTTTTTACGAGTGCCGAAGTGACCATGTTTTCGTGCTGTGGAGGAAAGGTGGAGGGCTTGAAAGGAAGAGTCACTGAGATTGCATACTTGTCAATTTACACTTTGTCCCTTATTTTATATATGTTTTGATAATTTTACATTGAGTACGCAGTAAAAAAATGTTTGACGAAGAAAAAAAAAACTTTAAAAAGACCGATCTCTTGCCGATTTTGGGTGTAATTCAGATCATCTCAATCACTGGTAGCAGATGAAGTAGATTTCTAATATTGTTGCGGCATTCCACATAATCTGTTTTGGTATGAGTAGGTGCTGCGTTGTTTTTAAGGTTTATTATTGCTTATTAAGGAGCATTTGCAATCATTAACAAGGGGAGAAATTGACGTAGGTTAACAAGTATGAGATTGATACAGTAAACACTTACTGAACACCAAAATTTAAAGTTACTGTAATTTTAAATCAACATACACACCAAACGTTTTTACAGCACTGTTTTTATTTTATTTTAGCCTGTAGTTTACTTGCGCAAACTGGATAAGCTAATGCTGGCAGTACGCAGTCTCAAGCGGTGAGCAACCTCACGC
Source organism: Urocampus carinirostris (assembly GCF_059441175.1). NCBI lineage: Eukaryota > Metazoa > Chordata > Actinopteri > Syngnathiformes > Syngnathidae > Urocampus > Urocampus carinirostris. The sequence continues at coordinate 12,851,800 of NC_142356.1, forward strand.
GGTCTCTAGTGGTAGCTTCTGGGACTGCTTGTGAACTGGATTTTCCTTTGTATAGCGATCAAAAATGTTTAAATAAAATAAATAACCTCGTATACAGAAATTCTCTAACTCTCTGGCCAATGCTTAGTTTAAGGGCAAAGAGGTGATGGCTTTGATTTTAAATAGAAAATTCTAGTATTCATAATTAATTTATTAGATTATGTGCAACCAGGTCCAAACCCCATTATTTATGCTCTCTCACTTTTTCTTGCATCCATGTCATCTTCCTTTTTTCTTTGACAACTATTCGACAGCTTATCTAGCCTATCTACATACCAAAACTATATCCCCCTCGTGGGGGGTAGCTCTAGTCAACAACATAGTTAAATTCATTCCCTTTTGTTCTTCCCAACCTGACACAGAATATTAAGCCCACACTTAAACATGGTTTACCCCCTCTACATCATGTGCTTTGATATCAGTCATTCTTAACCATCCTTCGCCATTCACATCTGTCCTAGCACGCACTCTTGCATTCATTGCATTAACCAACATCACATCCAGAGCACATTTCACATCATCCATCCAACAATATTTGGGCCTTCCTCTCACTTTATTCCCCACCACTTCTGCACTACATTTCCTTTTAGTCAAACAGCCTTCATTCATTCTTTCCCTATGTCCATACCATTTCAGAACATTTTCATCAAACCTCTCAGCAAGCTACTTACCACACCAGTTATTCTCCTTACTTCCTCATTCGTTAACCCATCCAGTCGTGTCACTCCACACACACTACGGAAACATCTAATTTCAAAGACATTAAGCTTGGTAGGCAAATTTTCTCGCAATGCCTAGGCTTCTGAGCCATACATCACTGTTCATACCACCACACCTTCATACAGTCCTCACTGTGCATCCATTCACAGATCTCTACATTTAAACAATCCGTTCAGCACCTTCTACTTCCTCTACTTACCTCCTGCAACTTTACACCATTCAACAAAAGATAAGCCACCTCGATCACCCCCTCTCATACACTTCTTTCCCCTACTCTTGTCTACATTCAACCTAAGCTTCCTTCTCTTACACTCGGTATCAAACTTGACTAAAAAAGCTCTCAGTCAGCCACCAAAGTGGCATCATCTGCAAACAACAGCTGACTTACATGCAACCCACCCTCACACACACACACACACACACTACCTGCTCTCCCTGCTCTAATACGCACCACTCCATCCATATACAAATTGAACAGCCAAGGTGACATAACACTCACTTGCCTCAAACCCACTCTTACCGGAAACCACATGCTCACTTCACTCCCCACTCTCACACAAGTTCTACTATCCTCTTACAAACTTTGCACAGCTCGCAATAACCTGCCTCCCTCCCCACATATCCTCAACACTTGCCACAATGCCTCTCGATCTATCCTGTCATATGCCTTCTCTAAATCCATAAATGTCCAATACACCTCTTGTCCTTTCACTATAAAACTGGTCATACGGTTAATACAGAACTTGAATATTTTATAGTATGAGCATCTATTGCATTCAAGAACCTTAGAAATTATTCAATAAGTCAAATATAAAACAAAACAAGTACTATTAGAAAAGGCATTTATACATATTTATGACCGTGTATAATATATAAGAACCTAGGAATATACAACAAGAAGCTAGGAAACATCTTGTTCGCTTAAACCGCAGGGACTTGTGTTGTAGGAGGGGACCAGAAACCGCCTGCTTTGTGTGTCTAGACTGCGGAACAAGACATTTGGGACAACATGAACCAGGTGATTGAACCTCCGTTAAAGTATTGAAACATTTTAGTTACAAGTGTATACATAGGGTAAGAGGTATTTTTAATTTAATTTAAGTAAACGAATATCCATTGTATTCTAGATAGATCAGTGTTGCAGCCCGATTGAGCACCGTTAACGGTGCGGACTAAGTACCTAACCTCCAGAAGGACCTCACATAAGTCTTGTCAAGGTTTCCTAAAGTGGCCTTGTCAGGGGTGCCCACTATCGGCCAGGGATACGTAGTTAGAATAGTAGCTGCTGCTGGCCATCTTCAAGCACCAAATGAACTTCAGTCAAGCTGGAACAGTATTTTATTATATTCATGTGGGAAAAGTCTGACTTGCATAAATAATTGGAGCTGAAAAATGCAGTCAAGTCGCACATTTCTAATGTTGAGGTACTTTTCCTTTCTGACTAAGTCCCAGAACTCTCCTTGAGCCCTGGACTTCAGATCAATGTCGGCTTGTAATCTCCAAATTGTATCTTCCACTCCAAAAAAGTTCTAGTAATCAAGTGCTTCAATTCTGAAATGATTCTTCAGTGGTTGCCTTTGCTTTTGTGGTCAACTGCTAGAAAAATTACAGCTCCACTGATAATTGTGATTTGAGTTCCTTCACCTTTCACTTTCTCAGCTTGCTTTTAAAGGAAAATCAGTGTTGTAGTCTTTATCAACAGTCGGAAAATACCGCTACACATTTCTCTTTTCTGGAATAGCAATGCTATGCAGATTAGGCAAACACATTTTAAATATGACTGTGAAAATTGTAGTTTTTTGGCTTCTTACATGGTCCTGCTCCCCCACTCATTTTTATATTATTTCTTGAATTTAGAAGGTATCAATTAGAGGCCAACTAGGAAACTCTGTAGCATAGAGTGCTTAGTAACTTGAACGTTTTTTGGAGATGGTTTGTGCCCATGTGTGGTTTCCCATGCGTTCTAAATGGTAAGATGCCAATCAAGTAACATATTTTCTAGTGAGGAGACGATAGAATTGACAAAAGAAATGTCAGCCTATGTGTCCCCGGAGGAAAGTGTATTTTCGTCGAGAGCGGAGCCCCGGAAGTGGAAGAAGCTTTTGCCACGTTGCTCTCGCATTGTTGCTGACCTGCGGGCACGCAGTAACAGTATTGTTCGCAAGAGAAAAACAATGCCTCATTTTGACGCATGATGATCACTTGATAAAACTTCATTACAACCAAAGCAACGGAGAGTCTCCATTGCCCCGCGATCTACCCACATTGAGATTGCGATTGACTGGTCGATCGTGATCGACCTATTGGGAACCCTTGCCATAGACCATGGTTCTCCAACCTTTTTTCAAGCTGAGAGCTACTTTTTGTTACTGAATAGCAAACAGGGCACCCAGTTTGCTATACATTTCTTAAATAACTAATCATGGTATTACTATGGTGTTACCGTGTTATTAACCGGTTAATTATTGGAAGTAAGGTAAAACAGACTCAGTCAACCAGAGAGAAAAAATATTTCAATAGAAAAGTATAATGGTGAGCTATTTTCAGAACAGGCATCTTAGCTGTCCTTAGGGGCAACACGTTGGAGACCCCTGGTCTAGACACACACGAGGCAGACCCTGTGCACCTATCCCTGAGTTCCAGTCTCTCTATCCATCTACCCTGGTCATATCCCTCGAGAAGGGTGACCGACCGCAAGACAAACACATACAAAAAAAAAAAAAGAAAAGAAAAAAAGGGAAAAAGTAGCAAAAAAACACAAAAACATTTGGACCATGGCCAACCCAAAAAGTTAAGCACCTCGGTACCCTAGTTGGACATGCTTTCGTCCCTCCAGATGGAACAGGACACAAGAAAGCGGCCATGTCACTCGGGTCACGGTGACACAGCACACTTCTGTTCAACAGCAGGGCCCGACAGCTTTCACTGGTTTACCCCTACCACATCATACATACATCCATCCATACTGACTTATACTGTATATACACACATCCCTTACAACACATCTAAACATCCCACTATCCTTTTAAAACACCTCCCCTCTCATTCCTATCACCAACAAGAGCTCTAGCTTCCACTATATTGAGACATCTTTCCTCCAGTTTACCCATAACACCATCCATCCACGTCACTTGTGACCTTCCTATTGGTAGATAGATAGATAGATACTTTATTCATCCCCGAAGAGAAATTCACATTTCCAGCAGCATCCCTGAGCTGAGAACAATACAATAATAAAGCAAAAAGAATACAATATACAAATACCCAGTGTGACGTGCAAATGCCCACTTTAGCACACACATAATAATAATAATAATAATTTCCTTTGTATTGTCATTCTTTGTAACAATGTACACAGAACGAAATGTCGATACACCTGACCCGTTGTAGCGAGTCGATGCAGCCGCAGCCAGAGGGCGCCGCCATTATACCAATTAGGTATGTCTCGGTCGAGGCGCGAACCAGCGACCTCCCAGTCTCAAAGCGGGCACACTACCATCTAGGCTACTGAGCTGGTATAATCTATATCCGAAAATATATTTCCTCGGGACAAACAAATGGTAGAATTTCTTATAAAGATGAAGAAAGAAAAATAAAATCCTTTGTTTTGGGGGATTAGATTGTAATCTTTATTAAACAATAATGAAGTAATTTACTGGCATGGGCTTGCTAAAAAGATGTGCGTCAGTTATCATCAACAAATAAGCACAAGGGTTTTATGAGCTTGTTTATTTCCAAAAATGGGGAGCATATTTGCTTATCACCAAATAGTTAGCTTGGGCTGATACAATTATCAAAGAGCACGCGTGCAGTTTTCACTGTAGTGTGAAGTAATTTGAAAGATTTTTTGATGCCAATAAGCGATGTATTAAGTGTTGATGTTACCTGTGTTGTAGTGCTTTGTGCAGTATCTTAGGTCAGATTCATCTTTAAGGATGAATTGCGGGAGTGTCAATCCTTCGGCAACTTGGACCGGACCATTCTTCTGCCACTCAAAAATGAGGTCATTCATGGTGTAACCAACTGTAAAATGAAAAACACAAAACATAGTCCACGTGAAGTTGGGTTTTGGAACCACAGGGAAACAGTTTGACCCTCCAACTAAAATCAGATTCAAGTTACAACATTTGCACACCGAAGCACTGTTGTCAGTTCCATGTGCAAGAAAAAGATCCAGAAAGGTATACAAATATTTTTTTTAAATACCCCTCAAAGAGAAAAACAATGTTTTGGTCAAGATCTGGCACGCCACTTTCTCCTAGTGGGTGTGGAACTTTGCCCAATCTCTCCATACTTGCTTGTGATTTGACTGACCCTTTATAAGGACAACTTGGACAGTATACAGGGTCGGGTCATTGCCATTCTCATCTTGGTTGTTTTCCAAGCTATATTCACGTCCCTTCTGCAGTCTTCCACTACCATGACAGGTTTGGGCATTTGTTTTGTGATCATGTGATTGTTATGAGGGATGGGCAAAGTGAAGCGTCATTAACCCAAGAGACATTGCCCCGACTGTTCCATCCAAAAGGTTGACTAGTCGTTGTTTCAATCGTTTTGACTCTTTACTGCCCTCAGCTGCTGCATTGCATAATTGCAGGTGTATTTAAGTATGAAATGTCGCAATGAAGTCCTGAAGAATCATTATTACTTGTAATCATTCAATAAAGAAGTCAATGCACGCATGAGTTCACAAACCACTATTCATTAATTTTTTTGTACAAGAAAAGTGTGCGTAATCCTTTGATTTTCCATTTTGGGAAGCATTAGCTCAGGAGGTAGAGCGCTCGTCTTGGGATCAAGAGATCGTAGGTTTAATTCCCGGCTCCTCAGTGTTTTATGTCAAAGTGTCCTTGGGCAAGCCACTGAATCCCTAATGCCCCCAATAGGCAGGCTGGCGCCTTGCATGGCTGCACGGGCGCCATTGGTATGCGAGTGTGTGTGAATGGGTAAGTGTGAAGCACATTGTAAAGCGCTTTGGGAAGTCTTCATTGACTTGAAAAGCGCTATATAAATGCAGACCATTCTTTAAAAAAACACTCACAAGGAACTGAGGATGCAGAAGGACAAATAAATTATTTTGCAAGCCTGTAAATAAGGGGATATAAATCTTTGTGTGGTACATCAAGGGATCTTGCTCTCTTCCAATATCAATTTCACCTATGTACCGGTCTATGTCCACACAAAAAACAAGACACCAATTAACAAGTATCACAGTTTTTTAATAATGCAAGTAACATTGTGACCATTTGTCTGACTGTTAAACGAACTGACTTATATATAACAAAACGTTCACGAAACAATACAATTAACGGGGAAAAAAAAAAGCACCGTCTCTCTCACGCTCTCCCCCGCTCAGTCTCTGTTCGCCTCAACTCGCCACGCAATCGCATCAGATTCAACCTGTTATATACCTTCGAGCCAACAAACGCGAGAGATGGTGAGAGCCTGGTCACGTGAGCATTTCCGCTCAACGAGCCCGGCCTAAAACGAGGCTTTCTCTTCACCGACAACGTGACCCTACAGTGTCCACGGAGTGCTGAATTCTCCTGCATGAAATAAAATTACTAACAATTAAATAATAGTTTTTCAGTAACGCAGTAACACTGTGTTGAGTAAAGTCATTCTTTCAAAGATGCATTTGATTTCCATTCTCAGGAACAGATTACACACACCCTTATATTTGTACCGAGATCATTTACTCAAATGACCATGCTCGGACTAGGATGACCGGGCTTGATAAGGATTAAAAAGTTCAAAGGTTAGGAAAATAGCTCAGTGAGCTATGCATTGGGGAGAAGCTTTCAAAAAACTGCATTAACCCACTGCTCTGTGGAGCATTATTCAAAATTGTAACAGCTGGGAAAATCTGGCACATGCCTGAAGCCACAACACAAAAAGATGTAGTCTGTCCCATTTTTTAAGGTTTTGTTCGGTGTGTGTGTGTGTCGAGTGCGTGCATATAAATATGTAACCTACGTTAAGAGAGAAAACTCCCAGGAACAAATGTCCACTGCCCAAAAATATATAAAAATCTTAACAAAATACAAAAGCCAGTGAGTGGTATTGCCTTTTTCCTTTAGTTTGTCTGTATCCGGTCTGGAAAACCTAGATCATGAAATAATGTATGACAAATTGTTTTGGAAAATACAGGAAGAGGTCGATACATCCTGGACAAAGTAAATGAATGGTGATGCAAATTATTCCAGTCACATGCCACTTATATAAAAGGTATCAAGAAGGCTCTTACTTACAGCTTTCCAACTGCATAATGCAAGTCTGTACATCCATAGGAAAGTTTTTTAGATCCATGGGACATGAGAGTGTTAACGTTAACCTGAAAGCAAACACAAAACAAAAAATGACATCACGGGTATACCTAGAATCATCTATACCAATGTTTTTCAACCTTTTTTGAGCCAGGGCATGTTTTTTTTACATTGGAAAAATTTTGCGGCACACCACCGACCAAAAATGTCATAAAAAGACACTGAACAGTATGTTTAATTACAATATAATTTATAATACCCCCGGTTTTTAAGGCACAGACACTTGACAATAGCAAAATATTTGCAGAAAATGATTCATAAATGTTTTAAAAAACTTTAAATTTTAAAAAGTGCCGATCTCTCCCGGCACACTAGTGCGTCGCGGCACAGTGGTTGAAAATCACTGATCTATACAAGGTAGAAACCATATACATATGTTGATTTAGTGTACATATTGCAGAAGTTGTAAAGCCACATTAAAAAGTACAATTTAAAGCAAAAATTGGTACTTATATTTTGAATACATTACAAAATGTAATGAGCATCAGGGTTGAAGGTTGCTTATATTGACTTATAGTCAAACCATAACTATACCAAAATCATTAAATTAGTAAGAAACTACAATAGCCACTTCTGATATAATACAGCCTCTAGGATTAGCAACTACCTGTGAGCCCAAAGTTGCATTCAAATGCAGGTGGATATTGATTTTTTTCTATCTATATAAAAAAGCTGCTTGCTAGTTGTTGTAGTTACAATTCCGAATGAACTGCATCCATCCTAAATTTAAGCTGTGGATAGTTGTATGCCGATTTGGTGAGATGCATCTAAGTCAAGTCAAGTCATGTTTATTTGTATAGCCCTTAATCACAAAGAGTCTCAAAGGGCTGCACAGACCACAGATTATTGCAAACCACAGACTATTATTACACCATCACCTGATCTAAAACCTACATGAGGGCAAATAATACACAGATATTGTCAACATAAAGTATAGGTTATTCATATGCTATAGAATAGAAGTGTGTTTTAAGCTTAGATTTAAACATTTCCACTGAGGTTGCAGATCGAATCTCAGGGGGGGGGAAGAGCATTACACAGCACCGGGGCCAGAATGGAGAACGCTCTCGAACCTGCAGATCTCTTCTTGGCTCTTGGGATCACTAGTAGACCAAGATTAGTAGATCTCTAGTCTGAATTGCTTTCAACACGAAAAAAGCAATTTGACTGCCCTGTGACCTGCCTCAGCGCAACCGCAATGCTCAAATGCACATCACCAATGACAGAGTCCTGCCAGTTTGCTGCCCAAAGTTGTCTTGTTTTGGTACGTGAGGGCTATGGTGCTGTCGGATGCTTGCATGCGAACCCGGGGCAGCTTAGCCAACATCAGGTAAAGCAGTGTTTCTCAAAAAGTGGGGTGGGCACGTTGACTTGGAGAATTTTTTTTTTTAACTGTCCCAGAGTAAAGAGCAATTGCACCTCCACTACACTAGGGTGCAGTGGTGTTCTCATTGGCAGAGTGTTTTGTTTACATTTAGGCTCAAGGTATTTCTTCTTCAAGGAGGGGTGTGACGGAAAATAATTGAGAAGTACTAAACTAATGCTGTAATGAAAAGAAAAACAATTGCCAAGGAGAAGTATAGGTCAGTAAAAGTACACCAATTTAAAAACAAATATCGATATATTTTAAATGGTACTAATTCAATTGTAGCAAAACAGGCACAAAAGGAAAGTGACTTCTGAACACACACGCACGGGGCAGGGCGAAGGTTCTGCTAAATGCCATTGCTGTGGAAATCAGACAGAAAGTCGCTTAGGATCCAATCCCATTAGTTTGTCTTTCACCTATCCACTCGGTCTTGATCATCTCCTGTTCACTTCTTTCTTTAAGGACTTACCTATTGCTTAGCATGTCATTTATTTGTACTATACTTATGACGCAACGCTGCAGCTGTACTTAAAAATAATTTCTTCCTTGTTCTTGGAGGATTTTGAAACTATTTGCAATTACAAACTGTAGTGCTCAACTTGCAAAATAAAAAGAATATGTCGCTACAAGCACAGCGCTTCACTCTTGTTTATTGTCCTTAGCCATCCCATAACCACCTGTCCTGCACCTTCCAGCTTTTTTCTTGTCTCACACTTCATTAAGAAACACAAGAAAAAACAGATATAATTAAATCATTCTCTCCACAATAGTGGACAGCCGGTGTGTAGCGCAAAGGGGACAATGGCTAGGGAGATACTAGGGCCCTCCCGACCTGACTTGGTGAAAACGGAGCTTGGGCCTTATTCGCCACTACACTTTGCAGAGATAACACACACTGCTGGAGTGAGAAATAGAATTGATGGAAAGGGGGGAAATAACAGGATTAAGCTTTGTCTGAGTGAGGACAGATCAGTTTTGGACACTTGCTAAAAATGTGACGTCAGTCCTGCAAATTGGATTTGCATCACATATGTCTGTAGTCTAACAGAGTCCTAATCCCAGTCATTGTCTCGTCAGCCTGTTCTACCTGCGTTAGTTTTCTCCCTTGTGTTATCCAATCAGCTCTCTCTCTGGCTCATGTGTTTTGTCCAGAAGCTGTTCTGTTGATGAGTGTTAATTCTCAATTCAGACCGGTTTGCTATAACGTCTAGGTATGCTCTTGTTTTGCCGCCACATCTAGTTTATGTTTTGTCACGCTTTTTAAACCTCTTCATTAAATCACATTTCTAGCACAATGCTGCCTCATAATCCTGCATTTGTGTCCCGTACCTCACACACATCCACTAATTTGACTGTAAAAAACGTATTGGCGTTTAAAAACGCAAAATCAATTCTCTGTATTGCCATTGTGAACTTGATTACCATAACAGAGTGTCAACTTTAAATGAATAGCACTTAAAACGGAGTTCTTATATTTGCATTCACAGTAGGACTTGGGTAAAAATTATATAGGGGTGGGTTATCACTTGAACTTCCATTTGTTTGTCAATCACCAAGGGGAGAGTAATGCGCCACCACTAAGAATTCCCAAACCGATATAAGCAATCTAAGTTTATGCTCTGCCACCATTTACATATTTCGGGTTTTGTTAATGCAACTTTGAAAGTTTTTCAATTGGTGATTAGATCGCCGCACCACGGTGGTATTATAGTTTGCCGCATTGTATCTGGTTGAGACACACTCATAATGGTTATGGTTGATGGGACTGGTAAGCTTCTTGTTTTCACGTGCGGTTAAACCAGGGTAACATGGTCAAATGTATTATCTCACGCTCCATTGACAGGAAGAATTCACGGAAATAAATGAATGTTTTCATTTATTGAATGTCCTGTTTATTTTCAATGGCAATTCAATATATTTTGTTAATATTGCAATTTTTTGCCGTTACCTCAGCTGAATTTCAATAATAATAATAATAATAATAATAAGCGTGATATAATAATCTAATTTTCCGTTTTAAATGTATTTGATGTACAATATAACTTTTGATGTAAACTGTAACTAGAATTATAACAAATATGATAGCAAGATACATGTTTTTTTTATTCCACAGGTTTATAATATGCTCTGCTTGAAAAAAAAAAATGGTCGCCGAGTGATAAGTTATTTGTGTTTTTAATATAAGACACCTGCAAATGAGATTGCCTCGAATCCCAGTTTTTCATTTTGACTAATACTGCACACTGTTGTTGTGTTGACTATCATGAACTGTTAACATCATTGTCACTTTTGAAAAATCATGTTACTGTTCTTTAAAACACTTTCAGGTGGATCTGATTTTGTAACCTAGCATATAATAAAAAGAAAGGGCTCAGGCCAGGTCTTTTAAAACAGGTTGGAATCTTTATCAGAGTGTTGGCTTCTTTACCTGTTCTCCTAGCAGGTTAAAAACCAATTGATGTCCTCTTTTCTTATTTTGAATGTCTACTAAGCTTTAAACTTATCATTTAGTAAAACAAGTGTGCTCTTCTTGTCAACCTACTTGGTTCTTTTCCCTATTCCTGCAGAACAGAGTGAAAATGTTATGTTGCCACTCCAAAGACCGAAAACTGTGAAACACTTCAAGTGCTTTATCGTAGAAAAAAAGCCATTAGTTACTTTATTTTTCAAAGAAAACGTTATTTAACATAGGCCATATAAACACGCTTTGCAATTGTTGCAGTTTAAAAAAACAAATAATCGCTTAGTGGTAAAAAATTATGGTTGTGTATATATATATATATGTGTGTGTATCTGAATGTCTTACTACTAGATCTCTGCAATTTAATCATTTTAAATCACGAGAGAAAAACTAATTTGGCATAATTAGAACTACATTTACCTTTTTGGGTTTTCGAAGTGGCTAGAACCCTTAAAAAGAATGCAGGAAATGGGAGAGAAAATGGCGCGCTACCAAGCTTGAGGTTTTCCATCAAACCTGGTGTGACAGCTTGTTAAAGTATAAAGCGGCCCTTGCCTCTGCAAAATCGGCCTACCTTTCGAAGGTGATTGCGTCTCAAAAGAACAACCCCAAAACACTTTTTGACACTGTAGCATCGCTTACAAAGCAAAAGGCTATCGCAGACAGTTCGACACACTCTGCTCAGGACTTAATGGTCTTCTTCACTAAGAAGATTCAATGCATACAGGAAGAAATTGCAAAAGATATTGTTAGTACCACACGTATTAAAGGACTGAAATTTACAGATGCACGACAGGGTGGCTGCCCTGGGAAAATGGCCGGTTTTAGTGAACTGTCACTTGATGATCTCAAACAAGTGGTGAATGCGGCCAAACCGACAACTTGCCAGTTCGACCCTCTCCCAGGTTCACTTATTAAAAGTCTTTTTAGCGTCCTTGGGCCTTCAGTTCTAAATATTATAAATACATCACTCTCCTCAGGTGTAGTTCCAGCAGCTTTTAAGTCCGCCGTTATTAAACCCACACTGAAACGACCCAACCTTGATCCAGAAATATTAAGTAATTACAGACCTGTGTCAAACCTACCTTTCCTCTCTAAAGTACTCGAAAGAGTAGTGGCACAGCAGCTGAATGCTTTCATATCGGAGAATAACCTTTTTGAATCCATGCAATCAGGATTCAGGGCTAACCACTCTACTGAGACAGCTCTGATCAAGGTAACAAATGATCTCCTAATGTCAATGGATTCTGGCGCTTCATCACTTTTGCTGCTGCTGGATCTTAGTGCTGCTTTTGACACAGTGCGCCACAATATCCTACTAGAACGGTTGAAAAAATGGATTGGTCTCTCAGGAGCCGTCCTCTCGTGGTTCAAATCTTACCTCTCAGATAGGACGCACTGTGTTAAATATGGTGAAACGACATCTGAGCCCTTTAATGTTACCTGCGGTGTTCCGCAGGGTTCAGTGCTCGGCCCCCTACTTTTCAACATTTACATGCTTCCATTAGGTGATATTATTCGCAAGTACAATATCAGCTTCCACTGCTACGCAGATGACACTCAACTATATCTTCCGTTGGAGGAATCTTCCACACTAAACTGTGGAAATTTGGAGGCCTGTCTCACTGAGATAAAAGAGTGGATGTCACTCAATTTCTTGCGTCTTAACTCTGAAAAGACCGAAATGTTAGTCATTGGTCCTTCTAAATGCCGGGACTTATTCTCAAAAACTGCTGTGAACATTGACAAATGTCACATCACACAGAGTGACTCAGTTAAAAATTTAGGTGTCATATTTGACCCTGATCTATCCTTTGAGATGCATGTAAAGCAAATTACTAGAACTGCCTTCTTCCATCTTCGCAACATTGCTAAAATCCGTTCAATACTGTCTCAGTCTGATGCGGAAACAATAATTCATGCATTTGTTACCTCCCGTCTCGATTACTGCAATGCACTACTCTCCGGTCTCCCGAAGTCCAGAATCAAGTCTCTTCAGCTAGTACAAAATGCCGCAGCGAGGCTTTTAACTAGGACAAAAAAGTACGATCACATAACACCGATTTTGGCTAACCTGCACTGGCTCCCAGTTAGCCAAAGATGTGACTTCAAAGTTCTCTTAGTATTGTACAAAATCATACATGGACTTGCTCCCTCTTATCTTTCAGATCTGATCTGCCACTATGTCCCGGTCCGAAGCCTACGATCTGAGAGTGCTGGTCTTCTGATGATCCCGAGAGCAAAGAAGTCTTCTGCTGGTTCGAGAGCGTTCTCCATCCGGGCACCGGTGCTGTGGAATGCTCTTCCCCCTGAGATTCGATCTGCAACCTCAGTGGAAATGTTTAAATCTAAACTTAAAACTCACTTCTACTCCATTGCATACGAATAACCTACTCCTCTTGTCGGTTGAAAATAGTTTGTGTAATATAGTGTAACAATCTGTGAAGCCCTTTGAGACTCTTCGTGATTTAGGGCTATACAAATAAAAATGACTTGACTTGACTACATTTGGTGTTTTTCATAAGTTATTTCACCTTTGCGTCATTTATTAATCTGTTCTCCTATTAATTTGACTAGACAATTTATTTAAAAAAATTAGGATTTCTAGTTCCTTTTACCATACAAAGTCACCCCGTTACCCACCTTATCGAGTATAAAACATTTCCGTTCTTAAAAATCCGCAGCAACTTGTTGTCTGTTGTAACCTCATGGAAGTGTGCACCCTTTTCATTTGCGAAGAACAGGTCTGGCTTCCAAATGGAATCTAACATGGAGGGGTCCAGGTCCAAAGAGTCGTCTGGATATTCTGCATAGGCAAGTCTGGGATCATTCCACTGCTGACGAAGAAAGATGTTCACACGATAGTCCTAAATGCACAAAAATAACATCACTTATGAATGGGGAGCAATCAATATCACGTGGCATTAGAAAATACATTGTTTTTTAAAAATGTAATAATTCATTAAGGGATTCAACTATGTTCAATAAAAGTGATAGACCGATTATTATAGGGTCAAAACCAATATTAGTGATCAAACGGGATAATAATTGATATTTAAAGCTGATACTTGATTGCAGAGAGCTAAAAATGCTGGCACCAGTAGCAGCAAGATGGCAAATAATTATGTCAGATACCTTATGTAATATGATTTCAAATAGGAATCATTTTAGTGCATGTATTTGTGCTTATTAGATTTTCTTTTTGAATCATGGATTTTTTTTTCTCCATCATGAAGCACTTTATAATTCACATTGTCCATTAAACTTAAATTGTGACACCATTCAAATGTCTATAACTTTATTTTAAAGGATAACTACCTGAATTAACCAAACATAAGAAAATCTCAACTTTAATGGTGGCACCGTGGAGTAGTGGTTAACCAGGCCCACATTCAAGAGGGGTTAAAATCCAGCTACCAGCCCCTCTGTGCGGAGTTTGCATGCTCTCCCAGTGCCTGTGTGGGTTTTCTCCAGGCACGCCGATTTAGTCCCATATTCCAAAGATATGCATGACAAGTTAATTGATGACTCCACAATTGGAGTCACCAATCAAGCGTGTGAGCGTGTCAATGGTTGCATGGCTTCTGATTGGCCGGGACCCCATTCAGGGTGCCCCTTGTTCACTGCCCGAAGACAGCTGGGATGGGCACCAGCATCCCCGTGACCATAATGAGGATAAGCGGTGCAGAAAATTGAATTTTTCTAGATAGGAGGACCCTTTTACTATCCCATTTGATCATTGGGAAAAGCTAGAGCTGTGTGGAGTTTGTTTTATTACATATTTTCTTCTATAAACTGTAGTTATTCATTATAGTTGTGACATGTTTAATTGTTGCCATTACCAGAATGAGGAAATCTTAATATAATCACCATTCAATAGTCAGAATACAGATCCTGCAGGCAAAAACCTACATGTTTTTACTAGAACTCTTCTGCTCTGCCAACAGACCTGCGGCATTGTAATTTGTCCCTTTGTGCTCTGCTCACACACAGAGACAGAATGGATTAAAGGATTGCGTGTGCAATTGAAAAAAGGGAGTCTAACAGCAGTAAATCTGTCAAAGATAGATAGCGTGTGCAGACCAGTGACCAAACCTAGCGCTAAGCCTTCTGTGTGCACATGCTTGTGTATGACTTTTGATATTTAATATTAACCTTGTTGACTTCCCTGTTTTTGTCTCCACTTCTTATGATGAAAGAGTGTTTCACATAATCCATCACAATAAAAACTATTTTATGATTGTTACCTAAAATTGAAAGATTGACTTTCTCAAATGAATTTAGAACTCCAAATTGAATCACTGAAAGGGTATCTCAGGATAGTATTCTCATGACATTTGACTATATATGTGTTAGTGATGTGGTAAGGTTATATAACAGGGTCTCTTAATGTTTCTTGTGAGGAAACTGGTAGTGCAAGGAGCATAAGACAGATGGTGAGGAGAAAAAAACGTTTTAATCCCCAAGTAACATATGGACCCTGTATGTTACTCAGTTTTCCATCACCACAGTTTCAAACTTTTAACCAGTGTCTGAAACTCATGACAAAAATTTACAGGACACCAGGGCAGACAACTCTGAAAAGTTGCCTGCCCAGCCATAAAGTGGCCTGGCCCATTTTTCACAACTTGAAACACAATAAAACGACTAATCGGTCAGCACGGCGGGGCAGTGGTTGGCACGTGTGCGGCACAGTTCTGAGGTCGAACCTTCCTGTGTGGAGTTTGCATGTACTCCCTGTGCTTGCGTGAGTTTCCTCCGGGCACTCCGGTTTACTCCCACATTCCAAAAACATGCATGTCAGGTGAATTGGCCGGTCCAAATTGTCCCTAGGTGTGAATGAGCGAGTGTGTTGTCTGTCTCCGTGTGCCCTGCGACTGGCTGGGCAACTGGTTCAGGGTTTCTCCCTGCCCACTGCCCTAAGATAGCTGGGATGGGCTCTAGTAGCCCTGCGACCCTACTGAGGATAAGCGGCGCAGATAATGAATGAATGAATCAATGAATGAAATGCGACTATTCGCAAAAAACCCATTGTTGCAAAGTATTAAGGATTGATAGTCAAAATATAGAACAGTACAACACTTTAAAATTAAGTTTATTATAAATCTACTTATAACATTCATTGCATGTATATGACATTGCTGTTTTCCATCTGCCATCAGTATGTACCTGTATTGACTCATCTTCATTCATGCAATATTTGCGTTGCGTCGTCTGCTACAAGCCACGTGAACTCCTCTTTCCACGATGCTTTTAATGTACGTTTATGTTTTGTAGCATCATAAATTTTGTTAGCTTCTTTTGAATCTTTCTTCCGGGGCTGATTCCTAACCACTTGTCCATTTTTTTGTGTGTTTTCTGTGCGTCTACTTTGGAAAATGGTGCGCAAATGCGCAGCCTTTAACGCTCGGGAAAGTCTGGAAGCACAGGTTTATTTGATGCAGGCTTCCGATTATGCAAATTGCCAAACGAACCGAAATTCCGAAATTTCGTAACCGAACGAAGATTTCGAAATAGGAATAAAGCAAACGTTTGATTTGATTTTTTTTTTTTTTCCCCTCCCCCTTGAAAAAGTTGTCGGCCACCCGGGTAGAGACGTTTTGTAAGTTGTATGTTTGACGTAAAAGATGCACGCCCCGGGCATCCCAGCAGACGTCATTTCAGACACTTTTTTAACTACCAAAACATTGCTGTTCGCTTAGATCCTTTAACTTATCCTCATAACCGTTTCTCCCTTTATTAGCCATATGCATTATACAAGAGCTCAAATAATACCAGAGCTTATTGCATAGCAGTGATGGTCAACCGCTGGGCTATGACCCAGTACAGAGATGTGGTTTTTCCGTTAACAGGCCTCAAAGGAACAAAAATAAATTCTCATTGTTTATTGCCTACTCTTTCAGATTCTGAGTACCACTTGACAAACTTTTAGAATGTTGCCCTCGCCTTTTGGATTTACTTGAACACAGACACCTCACCTGCATCTTAGAAAACGATTCTTGCTTAGCTACCTGACTTCCTGTGTACCGAACCCAGCTTTAATAGACCAACCTTTGTTCTACTGATCAATGCAACTTGACTTCATTTCCGCTGCACCGCAAGCGGGTTTGTGACAAAAAAATTTGACCAAAGCAGGACTTTTTGGGTCAAATTTAACCCATATGTTTTTGGAGCAAATGATCAGATCAAAACCAAATAATTCAAAAAAGCAGTTGAGAAGTTTGCGTTAGCTAGAAGGCCCTGGCCCTCTGTAAAAAGTGCAATAGCCCATGTGGTATTAGGGTAGGCAAAATTCTGAAAATTGATTAAATCACTACTCCATTTTTTATTTATCCTTGAAATTAACCCATTGATCTGATAAAACTGACATATTTCTCTGTCGACAACGCTATTCATTTTGTTGTAAAATAGTACTTAGCCAGACTGAACAATGTCATAAAGTATACAATGTATGGGACGAAAGGTATTCAATATAGTTATGTACATGGCAACTTTGTGTCTGGGCTGAGTTCATGCCACCTAAAAGTATTTACTGTCAGAGTTAGTAAATGTCTCAACTGCGCATCTGGTATTCCTGTCTGCTGAAACGTCTCTTCTCATTTCGATCACTCTCTGCTTCTCTCAGCCATTATTTTTGTGCAGTATTGTGACGGGTCATCGTTTATTGCTTCAATTATTTTGTTTGAAAAATGTTCTGTGATGTTGGTAAGTGTAGTTGACCCAATTATCCAGAGTAGTCATTTATAAATAAGAGTAATAAAACTAGAGATTTGTTTAATTCAAGCCCATCAGATCAGCTCGGCTGTAAAAGACACATTTTATGCACAATCAGGGATCACCTGCTAGACCTTAATTTGCACAAAAAAATTGAAGACAATAAGACAGCATTTTCTTTCTTTGTTGGCTGTTTTGGGAATGAATACAAAACTCATTTGCACTGTAGGGAAAATCACGACGCAATAGCATTTGTGTTTTTAAGAATTTAGAAAAAGTCCCCAAAACATTTTATTTAACCCAAAAGCTTTAGTAAACAGATGCAACACATACAGGCGTAGTGTTTAAACTGAAAGCACAGATCTCTGCTAAACCTGAATTTTAGATCAGTAATGGTTACGATTAAAGGTCTTTCTCTGAGGCAGATGTGGGACCATATTGACAAGGGATAGAAGAGTTCCGGGTATTATTTTGGGGACCCTATATAAACAATAGTGGCCAATATTTATATTCGCCAACGTCTTGTGACAATTTTATAAATCAAAAACTACAAATAAGAACTTGTAGCAATGTAATTTTGCCATTCACTTAAAGGCAGTATCATGGATATATATTGGGAAATGTCAGGCTTTTTTTTTTTTTTAAATCATATGTCTTTTTTGCACAGGGAATTTTATGCAATATGACGCCAATTCTCAGCATCAACGGGACGCAGAATTCCAACGGCCCTGGTGGTCATAAGAGAGCTGTCCAGAGTTGTGCCTCACCAACCAAAGCGGTTAAGGGATCCATGAACGAAACTATTGGGATATTTTCTGTTTGGATCAATGACTGGGTACAGTATATTTTACTCTTTGGAACCCCTTTGATTATGATCACATACGTGCACACAACGGACGACTGTACTTTTAGTCAGGTTTGTCAGTATGTACGTACCATGGTGGTCTCGGCTATCGAGCCGAAACTGTTGATGAAAATATTACAGGAGACATTGACTGGAGGACCTGTAAAGAGAACATTAGTATTAACATTATGTGGCTGATTATAAAGCTGCACCAATTTTGTAAACATTTTTTTTTTAACTTTTTTTTTTTTTTTACAGCAGACAAAAGGTGGACTCACGCTGGGGCCCTATCTTCCATAGCGCACTGAAGCCCAACTTTACCCCCTACCCTGACCTCCTTTGGCCTGCACTCAGATTATTCTACCAAACTTATTGTCATCAAAACATATGTCATCACGTTGACTCTTGAAAGAAAAAAAGACACGACTATAAGGAGGAGCTGGTTTTGTTGGCTCACAGCAGGGTAATGGAGAGGAAGCCTGACAACAAAGTGGCCAAAAAAACGGTACGATAGCTCTGATGTGAGTGCGCCCTTAAGAACACCTGAGTAGCCTTCAGACAGGCGCCGCGTTCATCATAATGGCCGAATGAAAGACTAATGCACGAACACACATCATCGCAAATAGTACTTTTGGCACTAGCTGGTTTGAATCAGCAGGTCTTAGCTCATGTAAATATGTGTGCAAAAGAAGAACAGCCTGATTCTGAGCCTGCATAACGGTCACCAATATGCTTAGCTTAAAGCTGCTCCTCGCTAGAATTGCAGGCCGCACCCCAAGAGATTAAAAAAAGCAGAATGGAGCAATCAAATGTAAGTTCCAAGTACCACATTTCAAATATAAACCAATTGGATAAAACACAGATGGACTGTTTTGGTAAGATTTTTATGTTTATGATTTAAAGTTAACTACTTGGAGTACTTTATTTGGATGCTAAACATGTCACATTATAGACGTCTCTATTTTCTGTAATTGTCCATATAGCTACTTAAATATTGATGTTGGATGTAGATGTATGCCAAATATAAAAAGATTGTTGGTGTTTATGTTCAGTTTTTTCTAACATTGTGATTGATCCTTCACTTAAATGGCACTGCACTCTACTAGTCTTTTTTCATGAAGTATTATAGCGTGTTAGCTATCGAAGACAAGGGTCACCAACCTTTTTGAAGATGAAAGCTACCCAAAATAAGTAATTACTATGATATTACCAGGTTGCAATTATTAGAAGTCAAACACTAAAAAAATCATGTCAGTTAGAAATCTAAATTATGAGATAATCACAATGACTCATCACTAGTAAGTTGTTTAATAGAACCTGTCGGCGGGCCACTCAGGTAACTAGAAGGAAGAATGAGCAGAAAATCTTGCTGTTAGGCTAGCCCTGTTTAGAAGAGTCTTCATCCAATCTATAATATTATACTCTTTCAGTACACAACCACATTTTGTTGGTAAAGAAAAAAATAGTGTTGGTTTGGCCATGCGAAACAGTCAGTACCTTTAAAATTTGGTCTTATTCTGGCATCATATCCGGATGTCCTCCCCATCAGTTTGTCCAGAAAGTCAGAGGGAGACATTGGAACCTGTCGTGTTCTTGGCGCATGGTCAACCTCTTTACACTGGCCGACGCTGTTTTAGAGATGAAATTCACAAGAAAAGAATCAACATTTTGGTTGTATAACACTTGTTTTACCTCAACCACAGTTCACGGATCGCATAGGTTATCGGGAAACCACTGAGGACGCAACTTTGGACAGCCTTCGCAACTGTTGACGGTCCCTGTCCTGTTCTTGGGTCCTGTCAAAATTGGCCCCAGTCCATTCCTTAATGTTGTCAGCCCAGTTCTTTTTCGGTCTTCCTCTCCTCCTGCGCCCTAGGATTGTACCCTGGAGAATGATCTTGGTCAGTCCGGATGATCTTGTGACGTGACCATACCACTGAAGTTTCCGTCCGCGCACAGTTGGCAACAGTTCTTGGCAGGGTCCAATGGGCCCTCTGATGGTGTTGCGCATGTTCCGGATGCCTTGGAAGTTTCCTGTAGCATCACATCTCCTTGGCCTGGATTTTCTTTTCCAGTTTTGCTGTTAAAGTCCATGTCTCCCAAGGGTAGAGGAAGATGAAAGTAACAAGGGCTTCCATGAGACTTTTTTTTGTTTTCACTGCCATGTTCTTGTCCCTCAATAACGGTTTGAGTCTGGCAAGTGCGGCTGTGGTTTGAGCTATGATGACCATGATTTCTGGTTCTGACCGCTCTCCTGATAAGACAGCTCCAATATATTTAAAATTGGTGACAGGTTCTAGCTCTCTGTGGTTGATGGTGATGTTTGTGGTGATACTTTAGGAATTGTTGGTCATTGCTTTTGATTTTTCTGTGCTGGTTTCCATCCCATACTGGCTTGATGCTTACCTCAATACAGATCATTTTTTTCAAATAGTAGCACAATTATTGTATAATTAATGGCATTAACTATAACCTACTTTAATCAAAAGGCAGTACTTGATGTAAGTTCAGAAAGGTGATTAGAACTAAGCCAAATGTCTTCTTTTAAAAAGGTATATTTAATTTTATCTACCACCACAGTGATATATTGTCCACTTTTAAAATCCAAACTTATCTCAAATGTATAAAAGATGTCAAACGACATCGTAAGTGATTAAATTCTACATGAAAATTGAACCATTTATTTTCCAACCACACGAGGGTCGCATGCTGGAGCCCATACCAGCTGACATCGGGCAGTAGACCCTTGACAGGTTGACAGCCTCCCACGTGGGCAGACAAAACAATCCATACACACACCCATTCATATCTAGGGACAATTCCGACTCGTCAGGCAACGCCCATGCACTTTTCTAGAATTTGCGAGGTCCGCCTGGGTGAAACCCACACTGACAGGGGAACATGTAAGGAGACTTTTTCCTGGAATAAAACTAGTGAGACAGTACAACTTTCTTTAAATAATGTATTTGACTGTCTTTTCAGCACTCTTTAGAACATGAAATATCAGGAAAGCTGTAAACAAGCACTCCGATTTCTGTAGTTCAAAATGTGTTGTATCATGCACACCACTCTACCCCCTTAAATACAATTGTGAGTAAACGGGCAATGAGTTCAGAGATGGTATCATTTTAGATATTGTTAATTTTGCACCAAACACAGGGATTATAGATTGGCAGTCTGATGCAGAGGGTCAAGATACCTAACAGCTGCAAAGGTTTGACTAGGCAGCAGAAACTCATATATAAAAGCCAAATAAAGAAAGAGGAAGAAAGCAGCGGGACTTTGGAGTATGTTAATAAGCACGGGGGTCTCAAATTATAGCCTACTTAGGTTAAGCATCGTGGGGTAGGGGGAAACAAATTACAATGTGGGAAATATTTAAAATCAAGGAATTTCCCTGTTCAAATGAGCAGGTTCATGGGCACCACAAGGGGTCAGTCTTTACATGTTTCTTCCACATACTATGCGTTTGTTGGATGTCACACGAGAGCATTTCCCAAAATATCTTCCTTTACACACAGACACGTGCACGCATACATACAAACACATTTCATTACTTATGCACAATTTTGCATTGACACAACCAAGTGCATGCACATACACAAGAATTGGAAATGTCTTTTCAGATTATTATCATTGATGTTGACATTTTGGAGTAACTAGCATTTTACTCTGTTGGGGCCGAACGTTGATGATTTGGTTTGCCCTTAGTCAGATTACTCATTTAACCTCCTTCTAACATGCACATGTACTGACAGTTGAAGAAACAAGGTCCAAGCTCTTTTTATGTTCACATTGCGGATATTTTGGAAAACTGATTTATGCAGTATGTACAGTAAAAGCAGGTATAATATCTCTGCATTTCATTATTTTAGTGACAACTCCTGATATTTCATAAAGCAGCAGAATGCTTCGGGTGTTGTACTATGAGCTGACACCAATAGACTTTTTTAAGAACAGCTCCCCCGATGAGGTTAGTTTCACGTCCAAACAAAGATTTGAACCATTCAATACATTTATGCAATACATTAAAAACGCGGTGTGGTATAAGGTATGCTTTTTTGTAGGTATAAAATGGCACCTGAAGACAACTTATCTAGAGGTTCTGTTTGCACAATTTCAGTTATGACTTATGTTTATTGTTTATGGTTTCCAATGCAAAATCTAATGCAGCCTAGTCATCCTTGAAGGGGGATTAGCTCATGTGCGGCCCCTTCTCAAGGTTTATTATTTTCCTCATGCTGGGGTTTTTGTAATTGAGGCCTGTGCAACCCTTTAAGACATTTTGTGATTAAGGATATACAAATAAATATGATGTGCCTCAAAAAAAGACATTAGCATTGATAACTGTTCACACTGGCACCTATGTCCAGAGTCAAGTCTAGTCAGGTCAAGTACCGTATTTTCCGCACTGTAAGGCGCACCTAAAAGCCTTTATTTTTTTCAAAAACGGACCATGCGCCTTATAATACAGTGCGCCTTATATATGGATCAACATTAAGTCGCAAGGTCTCGCAACAAAGGCAAGCAGCCGCCGACTAGATTTTTCCTCGTAGGCGATGTGGTCCGCGGTGTATGCTGGGATACATATGCCGGCGTTTCATTTCCCAGCCAATGTGTCAATCATCATTTGAATTGATCATTATTGGTTAAAGTTATTCGGTGGTAAAGGGGGCGGATCTTTTTTATCATTTACAGGCTCGCATAGGCTAAAGGGGCAAAACAAAGCCTGCAATTGGCCGAAAAAGATGAATGTGAATAGCAAGTTTGGTTGTCTACAGCATTGAGGAAACATGTTTTACCATTCTGTATTTGTAAATATTTTACTCTCCTGGATTTACTACACTCACGGACCATGGTTGCACATTATTATTGAACGCAACGACTTCGGTGAGCTACTCCGGCTATATATTTTCCCAGTATCTTGTTTCAGAGTGATATCGATGTTTCTGTGATGGGTCTTTTTTTTTAAATTAAACTCAATTCCAAGTGTTTATTTATTGTCATATGCACAGTAAAGTTGCGAGCGAAAAACAATGGTTGGCATTTCTTGAATCCCAAGACTTTAACCTTCCGAAAGATATTTGGAACGATGCATTTGAGTGACATCGTACGGACACCGCATCCGCACGTGTCTACGACACGTATTTGCTTCTTTGCAAGCTTTCGGAATGTTAAGGGGGTAATAAGTTTGACTGAACTATCTGTTTTGTCGACGTTCCCATTGTAGCGCCTTATGTATGGAAGATATAGGACCAAAAACTATTTTTTGGGGGTGCGCCCTATAACCCGGTGCGCCCTATAGTGCGGAAAATACGGTATGTTTATTTGTATAGCCTTAATCACAAAGAGTCTCAAAGGGCTGCACAGGCCACAGATTATTGCAAACCACAGACTATTATTACACCATCTCCTGATCTAAAACCCACGAGGGCAAGGAAAAACTCAAAAACCTCAACATGAGGAAAATGAAGAAACTTTGAGAAGGGACAAGAGGTGGGTAGTAACGGAGTACATTTACTCCGTTATATTTACCTGAGTAAGTTTTGGGAAATTTTGTACTTCTAGGAGTATTTTTCAATCCCTATACTTTTACTTGAGTAAATTTGTGAAGAAAAAAACGGTACTTTTACTCCGCTACATGAGGCAACATTGAAGTCGTTACTTCGTTGCCCCTCCACGCAAGTACGCGTCTGTCTATATTATGATAGAGACCTCGGCCAGTCTCTACCATGTTTTACCAATTAAACGTAGCAGCCATGTCACGTGACCATACAGACGCTCCCCTACTTACAAACATCAGAGTTGCGAAAAACAGTAGATACAAACATTTTTTTCGGGATGTCGAAAAATATCCGGACATTTGGGTATGTTAGATTTTGTATTGTTCACCTACTCTACCCACCTCTGCCTATCTCTCTTTACCATCAATATGAGGAGTGAGTCAACCACTCACCCTACCTACAGCCAAGGAGCACTGGCACAGAAACACTTCCTGAACACCATGTCACACAACACACAAAAATGCACATTCAATTTAGAATTTAAATTGTCATTATGGTCATTGTCAATTTGCTTTTGCTCCGAGTCGATTTATGAATGTCGACATGTCAGCAAGGACTCCGTGTGTCATGCACTGCATCATCATTTTTCTGCATCTCTTTAACATTGCATAACACATACATTCCTGCATGCTGGTATTGAAGTTGTCATAAGGATACTTCACAGCTTATACATCTTTTGGAAAACACGTATTTATAAGATATTACTCTCCTAATATGATGAACATTAATTAAAGTCATGACGCTTTCCAAAAACATTTTCTGTGTTATTGTTTGCCCTATTCATTTTCTTTGGCCATTATGTAGACTTGAGCCCCTCGACGCCACTGGCAATGAATAATTATATTATAAATAAAAATATTAATGGCACTCTTCTTTTTTTAATAACTTTTTATTTCTCACACACACTTTGACAGAGGGTTTGATTCATCCATCATACAACAACATAAAGAAAAAATATAAACAATTGACATACCCATAAATAACAAAAGAAACAACAACAAAAAATGTGAATAAAATGAAAGATGGGGTGTTTAGACATCAAGTAAAAATTGTGTGATAAACTTCCATCTTCTCGAATTGATCTAGTTTCAGTTGAAGTCTCTCAGTGATTTTTTTCCATAATGTACATTTGCTTTAATTATTCTCTCCATTGTTTTATGTCAGGAGGTTGTGGTTTCAGCCAGGAAGCTGTAATCATTTTCTTTGCTACCAGAAGCATAACCCTTAGTAGATATTTATGTTGACCAGTCAATAATTCTTCTGGCAAAATTCCTAATCCATAGGTCACTGGGTCCAACCGCAGCTCCCAACCAATAATTAAAATTATTTCTGTCTGAATACTTCTCCAGAAATGGCACTCTTCTAAAAGAGAAAGTTGATGTTTTACTAACATTACAGTTTAAAGTACAAAACTGGAGCAAAAAGGCAGGTTTGCCTGTATTTTTTTCAATTTTGACTACGTGATCATGATATTTCAACTTTTTTTTACCCACAATAAGGACTTGATGCTTATTTCTACACCCCAATTGAACAGCAATGGATGTAATGTATCAAAAACGCTACATCGCTCTTTCCAAGTTGTTTACTTCCAATCCAAATCATTAGTAATTCAGTCAGGTCATCAGTCAGGTTACTTGAGTTTCCTTCAACCCTCAATTAATGATGACAACCATATGCAATTTGGTCCATAATCACTAATGGAAACAACGCAAAAAGAGGACTTGTCTCACGTCTGCTCAATCTGGCACCACTATGGTTACCCTGGCACTGTTGTCTACTAATATAAGGCTAAAATTTTATGAGACGCAACCATCATTCTGTTTTATTTGGCAAAGTAGTAAATATGTGCTTGCCTACGTAAACGCAATCTGATTTAGTCGTAGTCGCCATTATGAAATTGTGTGTTTAATTGCTGTTAAAAATGTCGGAAAAATTTGTTAAAATGTCATATTGTCAGATATAATGAAATTGTGAATATGCTTAATTGCTGTTAAAATTGTCGGGAAAAATTGTTCAAACCTCACATTGTTTATTTGCTTTTAATAGTGTCAATAAGATTGTTCAAACCAAAAAACTTGATCCCAAAACGTGAAGTAAACAACTTGCAGTAGAGATGAAAACGGGGCAGCTGATAGGGCAAGGGTCTTTAACGTGGTGCCCGCGGACCCGTTCTGAAAATAGCTCATCAGTCCAAGGTCATAGCGGTTTTCTAGTCAAATATTTTTTTAGAGGTTAACAAACTCTATTTAACCCCTACTTCCAATAATTAACCTGGTAATGACAAAGTAACAACATAGTAATAACATGGTAAGATGTCGTTTTAGAAATGCATATCAAACTGGGTGCTCTTTGTGCTCATTTTTAACAAAAAGCAGCTCTATGCTTCAAAAGTTGGAGACCTCTGGCTTAACGAGTGCGGCGCCGTTGGCGTTCTAAACGCCAAATTACCCACATGGCTGGCATCAGGTCAGGCTTAAAGTACACTTGTTAGTTCTTCAATGTCTGCATATTAAATTTAATAATGAAAACAATAATCTAACGAGATCAAATGAGGATGTTAGCTCTCTTTTGTCCCAAGTACTACTTCCTGTTTAAAATCAATTACCAGGTGGTGTAAAAGACGCATGGTGTGCGAATATCACTTGTGCAGAGACTTGGCGGTCGGCACTCGGGAGTCAGAAAGTCATGCAAAGCGAGAGTTTCAAAAAAATCAAATACAGCAATTTTGTCTCTTATTGAGAAAAGGCTATTGATTGTTTTGGGGCACTAATGCTACCTGCTATCTGATAATAGTCCACCTGAACGGCACACATCTGATTTTTTCACACCAGATGCAGGCCACTTTTATATGTCGTCCTAAATCCAATACATATCTGAGCTTTTGGAATGCGACTGCTATGTGAACAGTCCAGGCGCATTCTCAACAACCATGTTGGACAAAATCACACATAGCACTGAAAGGAGATTTTGGATTTAAATAATATTTGGGGGAACAGTGTTAAGGACAGGCGCTCACATATCCACATATAAGTTCTCTTTGTCATCCGGAAGTAACAAATGAAGTCAGAGTCAGTTAAGCTGCGCACATCATTATCCTATCACTCCTGTCTGCAACTCTGCACCCTAACGTTTATCCAAACATACGTTGCTGCCAAGAGCAGCGCGGCGGCGCAGTGGTTAGCGCGTGTGCGGCACAATTCTAAGGTCTCGGGAACCTCCTGTGTGGGTTCAAATCCAGCTACCAGACTTACTGTGCGGAGTTTGTATGTTCTCCCCGTGCTTGCGTGGGTTTCCTCCCACATTCCAAAGACATGCATTTCAGGTGGATTGGCCGGTCCAAATTGTCCCTAGGTGTGAATGAGCCAGCGAGTTGTCTGTCCCTGTGTGCCCTGCGATTGGCTGGCAACCAGTTCAGGGTGTCCCTTGCCCACTGCCCGATGATTGCTGGGATGGGCTCCAGCACCCCCGCGACCCTACTGAGGATAAGCGGTGCAGCTAATGAGATGAGACGTTGCTGCCATTGCGCCAAAAAATGCCATAATCAAAGTTTTGTCTCTTGTGCTGCCTCCGTGAGCAAAATAACTTGAAAATTGCTAGATGCCGTCCTCCGTTAACATCCCTGGGTACTCTCGCAAACATTTAGCGCATTGCGTGTGACGTCACGTCTCCCTAGCATGCGGGACACTGGTGGCGTTCACAAAGGAGATCACATAAATAAGTCTCATTTAGTTGGGAATGTTAACAACCTTACAAATACATCAGATTTCACCCCAAAAATTTGAATCGGGCATCAAGCTCCGCACCGTGACCCTAGCCTTAGTTAAGTACACATTGTGTGCTTTATTTTGCACGATACTGCAGCAATTAACAAATTGGACCTACTCAAAGACCACCACAAGCAACATGATACAAGGATCTGTACTGGACACGCAAGATGAGAGTTATCTGCCTGATTTTAAACTCCAAGTCACAGTAACCGGGTGTCAATCAATAGATTAATTGCACGTTATGTGGTTGAAAGCATGCAACCGGCGTGGACAGTGGAGCAAAAGCTGCAGATGGTGTCGTGTCTTGTGATCTAGTGCGTGCGTTTAGCTTGTAGGCTGTGTACCAAAACAAAGTACGTATCACAACCGGCAATCACTTTGTTTGAACAAGCCATCTACTAGCACGCAGGGATAATAAGATGCCGTCCTCAGATTGCTTGCAAGCCAATGGGAGAAAATAGCTTATATCAAAATGGAAAGTGACCCAAACTGTAGATTCACAGTCGGTCACACAACAATAGCTTCCTAAGGAAGACAGATCACTAGGTGGACATGAGCACAGCACAGTATGACTCAAAAGTGAGTACACCAGTCACATTCCTGCTCGGATTTAGTTTTAGTGGTTAGTAGAACGACACTGAAGAAACACCGCTTTGACACAATGAAAGGTAGTCTGTGTAAAGCTATTTAGCAGAGTAAATTTATTTTGACCCTCAAAATATAGATGTCAATAACTAAACCCCTTTGCAACAAAAGTGAGTACACCCTACAGTGTAAGTTACTGAAGTGTATGGTCTGAGTAATTCCAGGCTGTAGTGTGCTTTGGGGCTTACTCTTGTTGCCAGATGTTTAGTTATTGATGTCTATATTGTTTATTTTAAGGGGGTAAATAAATTAACTCTGCAGTATAAGCTTTACACTGACTTATTTTCATTGTGTCAAAGTGGGGTTTCTTTAGTGTTGTTCTATTAAACATTATAAATGAAATATCAGCAGAAATGTAAAGGATGACCAACTTACAAAAAAACTGAGCATTTAAATAATCAAGTTACCTACTGTAACCAGTTAATATTTCTGGGTAACGACTGTAAATTCTGGACTAAAGAGTGCACCCGATTAAAACAGCCGTTCAGGGCGAACTCATCACTAAATGTATCTAAATGTAAATGGTCTGCATTTATATAGCACTCCCTAAGTGCTTTACAATGTGCTCCACACTTACTCAGACACACAGATAGCAGCGTCAGCCATACAAGGCAACTACCAGCTTATCGGGAGCATTAGGGATTCAGTGTCTTGTTTAAGGACACTCTGATATATAACACGGAAGAGCCGGGAATCGAACCTGCAACCTCTTGATCCCAAGACAAGCTATTGACGCCCCAAATGATGAATTTTTGGAAACATTCACAAAAAGAAATACTGGATTTCAACATGCGATAATAGGTAAGTAGTAAGGCCATTATCGCATTACTGGGTATTTAAGACGTTAAGGCCGTTATCGCATGCCAAAAGTTAAATGATGGATAATAAATAATTTAGAATATTAGTAATTCTTATATCCAAAAGTTATTAAAACAATAATAATGAGGTGGTCTTCCTACCTCCCATGCATAAAAAAACCTGTAGTGCCATTTCCGCATGAGGTAAATTTAAAGATAAATTTCTAATTCTTATTTCACTATTTTACTTTATTAAGTTACTCAAACTAGGTTTACTATACATTATGAGAAATATTATAAATAATTATAAGCTAAACTTTCTATAAATGGAGCAATACTTTTTTTGCAGAAATTAATGAAAACGTTACTATCTAGTAAGCGTAATGGAATAAAAAAATAATAACAAAAAAAAACAGAAGAAAATCGTATAATATCCATCCATCCATCCATTATCTCCACGACAATAATCACACCAATAAGCATTTATCATTGCCACCTGAAAAAAAGTAATCAACATGGTGTCCTTGGCTTACGAGAACTTAACACAAGAACTCAACATGGAGCAAAGCAGGAGACACCATGATTAAAACATTAACGCAAGAAAGGACTCTTTGTGTGCACGCAAGCAATGCATTATGTAGTGTTGTTTTTCTTTCACAAAAATATCCCTGAGCAGCTGCACCCCCTTCACTTAAGACTAACACAGCATCCAAAATAATACTGATATCAAGAACTATCCTTGAGGGCCATAACTATGGGTGTCATCACTCTATAACAGCAACACATGTTTAAACCATAGTATTGGTGCCGAATTAAATGTATCAAACGGTAAATAGTGATACATATGTAAATAAGTTAGCTTTCCATGCAAACCATCAAGAGAAAAACAATGATACACTCAGCATCTTTAAATACTATGTCAAAAAGCCGGTGCAAATCCCTGCCAATAACACAAGAGGCCGAAACATATATAAAGTGAAACCTTGGTTTTCGAACGACTCACAGTTTGAACAAATCGGAGTCCGAACAAAAAATTCGAGGAATTCTTGCTTCGTAGTTCGAACAAAAGTCGCAGTTCGAACGCCGGTACGACACGTGAGTGCGTACGCAAGGGTGGGATGCAGAGCGGCGTACGGGTGATGAAAATACGTGAAGTCGCAAAAGTATTCCGCGATACAGCTATGGCTAACTGTAGTGCAGTGGTACTGTCTATAGGCGTGTTTCACATCACATTTTTTCAACTCCTTTTAATTTTCTCAGGTTCAATTGCACCTCCACTACAGTAGGGAACGTCCGAGATTGAACAAATGTGTAGCAAATGGGCCGAGTTACAAAATTTCGTCGAACTCCACCACCCCGTTGAAGCTGCAGCCACCAGAGTCATCAATGACTTTAACGACACTGTCATGAACCACTTCTGAAAAGTGCTAAAAAGAAGGCAGAAGCAAGTGTCATTGGATGGATATTTTAAGATAAAAGAACATCCTGTAGCCGAGTCATCCGTAGCAAAGAGATTTGAACGTGTGAGCACCCCTCAGACAGAAGAGCTACCCGAAGTTTTTATGGAAGGGAACTCTCCTTCCAAACAATAATTTTCCTTCCCACTCCATCCCTCTCCACCGTCCACCTGCGCCTTCTGCTGACCACCACAAAGGTAAAAAATCCTATTCATAATTCTTTTCTTTATCCTTTTTTTTTATTTTATTTTTTTACACGTTCATGTTAGCGTAATCTTTCGTATGGAAGATTACGATAACGCGAACGTACGATTAGCCTGGGTTACATTTATTTTTATGTTATTTGTGTCTTAAAGGTAAACAAAGGTAAACATTCAGGGTGTTGCAACGGATTAAAACAGTTTACATTATTTCTAATGGGAAAAATGATTTCGGTGTTCGAACAAAACGCTTTTCGAACAGGGTTCTGGAACGGATTTTGGTCGAGAACCGAGGTTCCACTGTACTGGATTTTCTGAATGATCAAAAGGTTGAACTGGGGCCCAGTCACAAAAGTAAGACCATTTGGATTAAGTTATTCCAACGGTGCATTTCCTTTTGTATGTGATATTTAGGAATGTTGTGATAATGATAACACTTTGATATTTAGATATTATAATTAGCATATTATCAGCATCATCATTTCATAGAAGCGTCTCAAAGTCTCCTATAAGCCTTAGCTTCAAACAGTCACCCAATTTCTCTTTTTCCCTGATTTGTTAACTTTGTGATGTTTGCTGCACCATGCCAGAAAAGAGAACATGTGACAAATCAACACACTGTATTGAGCAATATGGACATTCCAGAAATATCGTGTGGACCCTTCTATCTCTCAAGAGGCCAACTGGTCATTGTGATGGCATTACATTACACCGGATGCTAACATTGCCGAAGAAACTACCTTTGTTGCCCTCATATCTGATGGGGATGAGATGTTGTGGCATGTGGATAATAACTAATGATAAGTATGTAGGCATGTGGTGAAGGTCGTGGGATGACGTTGTTGCCGCGGCGGACGACCTTTACGAGATATCTTAACTTTATTTGAGAACACTATTAAGGCCAATGTAGAACGTTTGGAACTTTGAACGTGTCCCGAATGCAATAAAGTGCGTTCCCTTTTCGCCATGTCTACTCTCTGCATATTTTTTGGGGCAACGCCCAACGACCTTCTCAGCTAACAGGGAGGAGATGGAGACACTGACAACAAGGCGTTAAAAAAAAAAAGAAAGAAAACTAATCTAAAGGAGTCATGCTCGACTTCAGGAGGAAAGGCACGGACCCAACTCCCCACATCAATGGAGACTGTCGACTTCAAATTCCTTGGTGTGCATGTAACCCCCTAGTTCAAAATAAATAAACAAAAAAGATAATTCGACGTTTAAAGTAAAATATTTAAGTTTGATAGGAAACAGATTGTAGTAAATATTTGATCCTATAACTAAATTAGCAAATGAAATATTTTTTATTTAGCGAACAATGATCTGTTATTCCCCGCTTCAACAAAGTTTAGTAAGAAAGTACATCAAAGTTATTCTACTAAGAACAGATAGGATGACATTTGTCATTGCTTGCTGCAGGGAGAACAGGCGGGTCAGCATAGACCTGAGATTATCAATAGCAATCGTTAACAAGATATTGCCTAAAAAACAAATCCCTCCTTTCTTCCTTTTGACCTCAGTTCCAATGAATGAAAAAAACCCAAATTAAACTAATTTCGGTGAATTTTGTTTCCATTTCCCTTTGTTGTGTTGAAAGTTTCATTCGATGCACTAAAAATCATTGCTTGTGGGAAGAGATTATAATATTAAATTTGAAGTCTTAATATTTGAGATCTCAGTTGAGTATATTTTTATGTTGTTAGTTGTCTATTTTTTGTGTAAATTTAAAAGTTATTGTGACTAGCTCGGGCTATGAATAGTGGCTCCTTTCATGTTTCTTGACAAGTAACCAATGATGACTTGACGTTGACAAAGTTCTTAACAAAAGACTAAATATATTTATTTTGTCCGCCTTTGTCAAAGGCCATTTTTTTCCCCTCCCGGAGAATTATTCGATTCCTGAGATGATTAGAAATTTCTGTGATCAGAGTCGCGAGCTACCCCAGCCAGACCAAAGATCCAACTAGGATCCGATTCATCATAGTGGTCTGCATCAAGGTCGCAATAGGAATTGGATTATTTCTTTGATCTTGGCTTTAGACAAATGAATTATGAGAAACCATTGATACCTAGGGATTTGGGATTCCCTGAAAAACAACATAATTGTGTTTTTTCTTTTTTTGTGCTTATTTGATAAACCTCGTCATTCATCTGAATTGTCGTTGAATTTGAAGTGTATCAATGTTTGACTTTAAATTCTGACACAAAACATATTTAGGTCAATTCTAGGACTATCAGTGCCCATAAATGTAAGTTTTGCAACTAATAATAGGTCATTAAACCAAATTAGAGTCAATGACACTCCTTCAGACTTAAATCGAGCTAAAACACGATAGGTAAACAAAGATTACCCAGTTTATGAATTCTCATTTACCGCCATAAAAGGACAATGTGTGATATTCAGTGTCTTCAAGTGGTACAAAAAACGTTCATTCAGTTGAAAAAATATTGATTTGACTACTAGGCAAAAATACATGAACTATCATACCAATACTAATTTGTATTAATATTCATAGGTCAAAAGAAATTTGTGTTTCTTTTACATAGTGGAATCCATACCTAGTAGTTGCTACCATGTTTGTCTGGCTCTTTGCTGCTATGCTGTGCCTCATTTGGCATTGATTTTTGTTTGCCTTAGACAATCCAGAGCCATCTACTGGTTAAATGTTACACAATGTACTTTTTAAACATAAGAGCGTACTTTACTATAATTCATTATTTTGTCTATTGGTCATTAAATTGGCAGCACGGCGGCGCAGTGGTTAGTGTGCGGTACAGTTCTGAGGTCGTGGGTTCAAATCCAACTACCAAGCGCCCTGTGCGGAGTTTGCATGTTCTCCCCGTGCTTGCATGGGTGTCCTCCCACATTCCAAAAACATGCATGTCAGGTTAATTGGCCGGTCAAAATTGTCCCTAAGTGTGAATGAGCGAGCAAGCGAATTGTCTGTCCCTGTGTGCCCTGCGATTGGCTGGCAACCAGTTCAGGGTGTCCCCTGCCCACTGCCCGGAGATGGCTGGGATGGGCTCCAGCACCCCCTCGACCC
This sequence comes from Urocampus carinirostris, assembly GCF_059441175.1. Taxonomy (NCBI): domain Eukaryota; kingdom Metazoa; phylum Chordata; class Actinopteri; order Syngnathiformes; family Syngnathidae; genus Urocampus; species Urocampus carinirostris. The sequence continues at coordinate 12,885,747 of NC_142356.1, forward strand.
TACTGAGGATAAGCGGTGCAGATAATGGATGGATGGATGGTCATTAAACTGCTGACTTTTGTTCAAAATAACCTTGACTTTGTTTTTTTTCTCTATTAATTTACCACAGGGTGGCACGGCGGCACTGTTTTGAGATTATGGGATAAAATCTAGCTACCATGCTTCCAATGCGGAGTTTGCATATTCTCCCCGTGCTTGTGTGTGTTGGTCCTCTGGGAACTCCAGTTTCAGCCAACGATCCAAAAACATGCATGTCAGGTTAATTGGCCGGTCCAATTTGTCCCTAGGTGTGAAGTGAGTTGTCTGTCTCTGTGTGCCCTGCTAATGGCTGGCAACGAGTTCAGGGTGGCCCCTGCTCGAAGCTGGGATGGGCTCCAGCACCCCCGTGACCCTACTGAGGATAAGTGCTGCAGATAATGGATTGATGCATAATTTTACCATTCATCAAACCTAGAATTAGTCTAGTAGCTAGATGCTACACACCCATCTCCAACGACCTTCCCTGGTCTGGAAACACCAGAGCTCTAGGTCAGAAGCTCCACTTCCTGAGAGTGCTCAGGAAAAATAAAGTGGAGCAGAAGCTTCTGGTGTCTTTTTACAGAGCTACAGTGGAGAACATACTGGCATACGGCATGACAGTGTAGTATGCTGGCAGCAAGACGGCAGACGGAAAAACTTTACAGTCATCAACACAGCACAGAATCGCTTTGTCTTTACCCCAGCAAATTATCACAGTTCTGCTATGAGGATGTATGAAGGTGGCTTCGGACGCTGAACAGTGCACGGCATGTGCGCCACGTTTCATATTTGCGCAAAGCACAATCCCTTTAAGCATAAAAACAAACTTACGGGTGATGAACTGATGATACGGCATAATCAAGTCAACCGACACGTATCTCTCCATTAAGAATAACTGCCCTCAAGGGGAGCATTAAGCTGGGAAAAATCCTGATGGCAACATTTCATCCACTGTAAAAATGAAGTGTTAAAAAACAAAACAAATAATCACCTAGTTCTTGAGTAAACATTTTTAAAAGAAAGGTTGATATGATTGTGCCCTGAATAGTTAGGAAGGGATCAAAAATGTAACCAATTCACTCGCAATTGCAACCACAAAATTAATTATTTGTTCTCAAAACAGGAGTTCTGTGTGCTGTGTGTTTTAAACATGGAATTTGAACAGCAGCTCCTTGGTTGAAGCTCAAATTGACAACACGGGACGGAGAAAAAGAAAGGGACAGAAAGAGAAAGATGGAACATTTGAGTTTGGTATAAGTCTTTCCCCACGATATGATTAGAGAATTACGTGTTTTGGCTCATGGCATTTATGCACATCTATGTGCAGAGCGTGCATGTCACAAACAATTTAGCTTTTTAAGACCTATTCAAGACCACATCCGATGAAATTTAAGACCGATCTCTCACCTATTTTGGCATACAGACGCGGAGGCGTCAGGGTTCGTCACGACCAGTGTTCCTTCTAAGCTGCGCGCGTGCGCAATTGCGCACTGCTCGCACATTCTCAGCGCACAAGAAAATCTAGCCAGCGCACAAAAATGAGGGCTCAAAATGACTAATTAAGCGACTTAAGTCAAAGTTACAGTGCATGAAGGTAAAAATACACGGGTTCCCCCGACGTTGTGTCCTAAATGCGGTATTTTGAAGTCAAGTCGAAGTAGAACGAAGTTGAGTAAAGTTAGTAAAGTTTGTCGAGAACCGGCTTCTTCGGCTCGGCTCACTAAAAGGAACCGGCTCATTCGGGTCCTAAACGGCTCTTCAGGTTGTTTTTGCTTCTTTAATCCCAACATGACCAAATATTATGTAAAATTATGAACAAAATGACTTAAAGGGGGGAATAGAACAAAAAAGAAAAAATACCATAATGAAAAAGTAGTGAAAAGCTGAGAAAAAAAGAAACAAAGGAAGAGAAAAAAAGGAAAAATTTAGAAAAAAGCCAGAAAAAAAGAAAAGAAATAAATGTAGGAAAAAAAGTAAATAGAACAAAAAGAAAAAAGTAACAGCTCAGAAAAATAAACACAATGAGATTTTTTTAAAGGAAATAAAAAAAGTAGAAAAAAACACAGAAAAAAGAATAAAAAGTTTGTGTTGCATTCAAATAATTTCCAATTACTGTATATCAAGTGAATCTTGTTGACAACGTTGTATTTCCACTGAAAAATGTGATTAAGTACAGTTCTGTGTCTTACAACCGACTAAATAAGCCCCCAAAAATGTTAATATTTTGCGACAAAATATATCGGGAAATAAAAAGAAATGGATATCTTGTGAAAGAATTGTAAGAACAAACGACGTTTGTAGGCCGTACAACTTTTGCAATAGTACACGAGTCAATTCATTCAAAAGAAAAAAAAAATTGGCATTGCCGGAAACTCAGCAAAATGTAACTTGATGTCAGGTTTTGGACATGTTTGATAATTATCTTGCAACACTTGGGATTATGGTTGCTCCCTGTTGTTTCAAGCGTTGCTCACCGACTTTGTGTGAACGCTCAGACCCGTGGAAAATTACAGGGAACATTGGTCACGACTCGATGCCAGGCCACCCGGCCACAATGGCGGGGACTCTAAAGCCAGACTCCGAAGGAGAAGGTATAGCATACCCGGCAGCTTAGATTTGGTTTGCAAGAGTAGCTGAAACGCGCTGGCACCTGACCCGGCCAGTTCTGGACTAAAGGTGGGACTGAGGCGGCTGTGAGCAAGACAGTGCAGGGGCCGGGTTCCCAGAAAGGTACAGACCGACCTCAGAGCTGAGGCGACTCTGCCGTTGATAGAATGGGGCACAGCAGCAAAATGCGATGTACCCAGGCGGCGAGACACGCGGTGGATCTGAACCCCCGCCAGTAACGATTCCGCAAGCACTCCCAGTCCTTTTAGGCTCCGAGCAGCAGAGGCGAAAGCTTGTGACCGCATGGGGGCGAACCGGAACCGTCTGGGGCCGCGGAGAATGCCTACCCGGTGACGGTTTAAGTCCCAATGAATGAAAGACCCAAACTCATAGACATCATGGGAAGAACCGATAGAATGTCTTTTGAAGTCAGCTAGGCGAACACGTTACGGAGGACCGTGCCCGATCGCTGCCGTTAACCATGCCGGGACCGCCGCAATGGGTTTGGGCATTAGCTGGGCAACCTCTCCCACTTATTCCCTGGTACAGCCAGAACCCAGTTATACTTTAAAATCACCCAACCACAACGGGATAAACCAAAGTTACTCAGACGACAGTCAGGGATGTGATTGACGTGAGGAGAAAAAGTCTGAAACCTAGCCGGTGGTTTTCCAGGGCAGAACCCCGAAGCTCCTAGGTTTTAAGCAATTTACTTGTCCAAAACCATGCTTAAATGAATCATTTAAGTAACATCTTTAGAAGATTTAAATATCAAAATAATTTGCCCACATACCTGATTATTTTTGTAAATACTGCAAGGTCAGTTCAAATGCAGTTCAGACCCTGCAGCCTGTGCAACGATGCGGCCAATTTATGCAATTTTTCTAACGATGCGCCAGTAAAGGCAAGAGTGAGACAGTCGGATTTTTAATTTGTTTGCTACGCAAGTGAAAAAGTGAAAAAGTCGGAATTCCGACTATACTCGGAAAAATCACATCCCTGGACAGTGGGTTCGAGACCGATGTACGTAATGCTGTAATTTTGAAAACGAGGTTGACTAAGTAAGAGAAAATTACAAATAATTTTACAACACAACGTTCCATACTTTTTTTTTTGTTTACTTTTTATGCAATCCATCCTGGTCATCCTGGAAGGGGGATTACCACTTGTGAGGCCAATCCCCTCAGGGTTTCTTTTTTCCTCACGGTGAGGTTTTGAGTTTTTCCTTGCCCGCATATTGGTTTAAGATCAGGTAATGGTGTAATTGTAATCCTATGCAGTCCTTTGAGAAATGTTTGTGATTAAGGGCTATATAAATAAACGTGACTTGACTATGCATTTATTAGCTATCACACTGAAAAGACAGGGACAAAATTTAAGACAATTGAGAGTTAAAGTTACCCCGCGACCCTAATAATGATTAGCACTGCAGATAATGGATGGATGGAGAGATCAATTTAAGACTTGTCGACAAAAAGACCTTTTCAAATAAATTAATTTAGAACTTTGATTTAAGACTTTCTCAAGTTTTTAAGACCTTGGGGGAAATCCTGTTTTAATGATGAAACTTATGTTCTATGAAATAAATTATTTTAAATTGTATTATTACCTAGTATTTTTTATGCAACTGAAGTTATAAATCTATGCACCCATAACTCCAGTGCGTCTTATGAAAAATATAGCTCAAAAGACTATTTTTTGGCGAGGTGTGCACCTTATAATGCAGAATATACAGTAATTTGTTCTGATTAATGAACAAAAAATTGTTTGAACTGATAGCACTTTTACAGAAAATGTTTGCAAGAATACATTTACGAGCATAGTTGTAAAAAAGGGTCGCATAAGCAAAATCTCTCTAATAAATTGACATTTTTAACCACTTACCTGAGAAGTTATAAATCTATACGCGCATAATTCCAGTGCGTCTTATGAAAAATATAGCACAAAAGACTATTTGTTTGCGATGTGTGCGCCTTATAATGCGGAATATACAGTAATTTGTTCTGCTTAATGAACAGAAAATTGTTTGAACTGATAGCCTTTTTCCAGAAAATGTTTAAAAGAATAAATTTACGAGCATAGTTGTAAAAAAAGGGTCGCATAAGCAAAATCTCTTTAATAAATTGACATTTTTAACCACTTACCTGAGAAACAGGGACATTCTCCATACGAGTAGAAAGACTCCACCGGTGTATTTCTTCCCCCTCATTTCTCGGCTTTTAGGAGCTCCAAATACGCTTCACTCGACGTAGAATCCCCACATTACATGGTTCTCTTAATTCACATTATTAAATGACAAAATATGAAAGTTTAACTTCGAAATGAAAGACAGGCAAGCGTCCACTGGTCAAGCTAAGCTTCAAATGCCCGGGATTTAAACGGTGGCGCAGTTTATATACAGGGATAGAAAGTCCCGCCCACCTGTCACATGATTGACAGGCTGAGGAACTAATCGCCCGCTCTCGTTTCCCCCAAAGTGAAATGCAGCGAAGTGGGAGTAATTCAGCTCTCACAAATGCAAAAGTCTCCTCAGTATGCGTTCCTGCAGCTCTCCAGCCGGCCTCTGACATCTTCCTCCTGTTCTGTTTGTTTCTTCCTCCATCTGGCTGCAGAACACTTTCTCATTATGCACTAGTGGGCAGAATATACCGAGACGCATGTGGTGTATATTCCCTGTCGTAAAGTCACCCAAGTTTACGCAAGTTTTGCCATATGTGGCCTAAGAGTGCGTGGGGAGAAGTTGATCCAAATGACTTTTACGGGCACGACAGATGGGTTTCCAGTTTACCATAATATGGCGGTGGATTTGTGTTACAGTTACGTAAGGGTTAATTTCTAATACGTAAACGTGATTTGAAATACCATGCCCCGAATGTGTGCAAACCCACACTCACCGACATTACTGCTTTACGCGTTAGACTAAAGCATTGCTTCTCAATTATTTTCTGTCATGACCCCCCCTAGGAAGAGGAAAACCTCTCGTGTGTCCCACCCAACTGAGAGTGCCACTGCCCCCTAACGTAGTGGAGGTGCAATTGCACTTTATTCTAGGACAGTTTAAAAAAAAAAAAAAAAAACATCCCTTAGGTCAGGAGCAATGTTCCCTGTAATTTTACACGGGTCTGAGCGTTCACACAAAGTCGGTGAGCAACGCTTGAAACAACAGTGAGCCACCATAATCCCAAGTGTGGCAAGATAATTCATTATCAAACATGTCCAAAACTTGACATCAAGTTACATTTTGCTGAGTTTCCGGCAATGCAAAATGATTTTTCTCTTTTGAATTAATTCACTCATGTACTATTGCAAAGGTTTTACGGCCTACAAACATTATTTGTTTTTACAACAATTCTTTCACAAGATATCCATTTCTTTTTATTTCCTGATATATTTTGTCGCATAATATTAACATTTTTGGGGGCTTATTTAGTCGGTTGTAAGATACACAACTGTATTTAATCGGTCGGTCGGTTGGTTGGTTGGTTGTTTGGTTGGTTGTTTGGTTGGTTGTTTGGTTGGTTGTTTGGTTGGTTTGTTGGTTGGTTGGTTGGTTGGTAGGTGGGTGGGTTTGTTCGGTTGGTTGGTTGGTGGGTTCGGGGGTTGGTTGGTTGGTTGGTTGGTTGGTTGGTTGGTGGGTAGGTGGGTGGGTTGGTTGGTTGGTTGGTGGGTTGGTTGGTTGGTTGGTTGGTGGGTGGGTGGTTGTTTGGGTGGGTCGGTTGGTTAGTTGCATGCATCCCTTAACCACTAAGGTTGTAGGCCAAATCCTACGTATTTAAAAAAAACTACATATTTAAACAACAACAACAACAATATTTGACTCGAGAATAGTATTTTTGTCCACTGCTGCATTATATTGAAGCAAGACTGTTCAGATCTTTGTGCATGTATAAAGCGGTCCACGGATTGCATTAGATTTCCGTTTCGGTGAAAGTTTGCCACTTCCGGTTTTGAACAAGCACATGGTGTTTGTTTATTTTAATATTCAGGAGATGCTTTCTGTTTCTCGCATCAAAATCAAAATGGTTTTAGTGCTCCTTTCACTGCCAAAGAAGTGAGGGCAGTGTCACTGGGATCATTGGAGATGGCTGAACTTTTCAGCCATTATAATTTATCTACTCAACCTCATCATCCAAATGTGAAATGTATGAATTAAACATTAGAAGCTGCCTATTGCAGAGTAGCATGGTTAAACTTTTAAAGTTTTCTGTCAGCTACTAACAACCCTGTGCTCTGATTCAGTTCAAAAGGATAAATATAACAACTATTGGGGTCAATTTCCTATTTTGACAAAAAAATCATTACCTTATCTGAAAAAGCCGGTTCAATTTTATTATTAACCTCAGGATGGTTGAAAAGCTCTGTAATTAGCCATTGATTTGAAGGTTTATGCCGGTTTGTTCATTCTATATTTCTCTCTCTCTCAGTCTGTCCGTCTATTTCTCTATGTCTATTTCTCTTTCTCTCTATACCTCTCTCTTTTTCGTACACATGCAACGTGTCAAAATAAACAAACTATACATGTTTCTATCTATCTATCTATCTCTCTATCTCTCTAGATATCTATCTATCTATCTATCTATCTATCTATGTCGCGAGGCGTGGTGGAACTGGAAGGAATGACCGGACCAGAACGGAGGCAGGAGGCAGGAAGGGAGAACTCATATGCGTTGACGATCATGAGTTTTATTTAACAAAATAAAAGTCGCCCAATACTCCGGGACCAAAACAGAACAATACAGAGTTCCTCCGGCACGAACTCAACAGGACAAGGCATAACAGACGGAAAATGTTTAAACCTAAAACAGGACAAGGCATAACAGACCTGGGATTGTGTAATGAGCCAGCGCCCGCCAAACCCAAAATCCAGCCTTAAATAGCAGACCAGCAATCAGCTGATCTGCTGCAGCTGAGTTCGGGGGCGCGGCAGACTGGTAGCCATGGCGACCGTGACAATCTATCTATCTATCTATCTATCTATCTATCTATCTATCTATCTATCTATCTATCTATATAGACATCTATCTATCTATCTATCTATCTATCTATCTATCTATCTATCTATCTATCTATCTGGTCATATCCCTCGACAGGGGTGACGGACAGCAAGACCAACACATACAAAAACAAAGAAAATTAAAAAAGGGAAAAAATAGCAAAAAACGCACACAAAAATCTTTGGGGACCATGGCCAACCCAAATGCCCAAACACCCAAACAAGTTCAGCACCTCGGCACCTAAGTTGGTCATGCTTTCCTCCCTCCAGATGAAACAGGACTCAAGAAAGTGGCCATGTCACTCGGGTCAGGATGACACAACACACACTGTTCAACAGCAGGGCCCGACAGCTTTCACTGGTTTACCCCTGCCGCATCATACAGGTGCCCTGCCCATCCCTTAGAACGCATCCAAACATCCCACTATCCTTTCACAACACCTCTCCACTCCTTCCTATCACCAACAAGAGCTCTAGCTTCCACTATATTCAGACCTCTTTCCTGCAGTACACTCATAACACCATCCATCCAGCCCCTTTTTATCCAGCCCCTTTTTATCTCCAAAAACGTGCCATTAGAACCATACACAGGGTAGGATTTTGAGATTATACTAATATTTTATTCCTGCAATCCAAATTATTAAAATTGGATGATTTAGTAAAATTTCTCTCTGCACGACTGCTATTTAAGGTCAACAAAAACATAGTGCCAGAAAACATCCATTAATTATTCATTCAGAAAGAAGGAAATTATAACTTAAGGGGCTGTAGTAAATTCATAATCCCAAAGGTGAGAACCATCAGGAAAAGTATGTGTGTGTCTGTGTGTGGAGTCAAACTTTGGAACAATTTACAAGACGAGATCAAATAATGTCCAACTAGTCACTTGTTCAAATTTAAATACAAAAAAACATGACTGGCAGAATTCAGACATGAAGAAAATGGGGTATGAGTGATACGAGAGATTGGGAATAGTGCGTCTAGAACTTTGTGTTATTGTCGCTATTGTTATATCATAACTGTTATTATTAATATCATTACAATTGTTGTTATATCATTGGTGTATTTAATAGGAAGATGAATGAGTAGGGAATATAAGCATTTGCTTCTGACTATCCCTTTTCGAACATATTAAGTAATATTATTTTGTTGTCGAGTTATTGTTTTTGTTCTGTTTTTATTTTAATGTTCGAATAGTTTTCATTCATTCATTCATTCATTCATATTAATAATATTTAAAACTGAAGGTTCTAAAATCCCAAACAGATCTTTCACCAGTCAAGTCAGAAACGGGTCAAGCAGGCAACGAGTTCCTTTGGCCCTACTGGCCATACGTGTAAGACTATCAAGGGACAAATCACTAAAACTGGAAAACAATTCTGAACTTCTCTGCATCTTTAAGGTAGTACGAGGTTGCCGAATCTTCATTTAAAATTTCATTCCGGATGAGTTGAATGTGGCAGCACGGCGGCGCAGTGGTTAGCGCGTGTGCGGCACAGTTCTAAGGTCTTGGGAACCTCCTGTGTGGGTTCAAATCCAGCTAAATGACTTCCTGTGCGGAGTTTGTATGTTCTCCCCGTGCTTGCGTGGGTTTCCTCCGTGCACTCTGGTTTCCTCCCACATTCCAAAGACATACATTTTCAGGTGGATTGTCCCTAGGTGTGAATGAGCGAGCGAGTTGTCTGTCCCTGTGTGCCCTGCGATTGGTTGGAAACCAGTTCAGGGTGTCCCCTGCACACTGATTGCTGGGATGGGCTCCAGCACCCCCGCGACCCTACTGAGGATAAGCGGTGCAGCTAATGAGATGAGATGAATGTGAGTTTAGTGTATCTCTTTCAGTCCACGTAAATGAAGATATTTCTCCATGGGCGAATTCAAAGTCAACACTGACGTCTATTTCCCCCCGCTCCTTGACTGTTACGCAACTCGCCAGACAGTGAAAGCTTTCCGAATGCTGTTTGCAGTGCGATGGAAGTCACGTTTGTGTAAACAAATAGGCCAAAGCCTCTGGCCTCAACAAACCTCTTTTTTTCTCCCAAAGTATGCATCCTGAAGGACACATGTAATATAAGATATTGCATTACAATCTTGTGTCACTCATTCTCTTCCCAGGCTGAAGTATCAGGAGAGGATTATCCCTCTGAAAATATGACGATGATGTGAGGGCACAACTCCTTTGCATATTTGCATTCTGACATTTGCATTTACCTCAGAGCTGTGCTGCGTGCGCTCAGGCTCGCACGACCTTGAGCCTGACTGATGACCTTTAATAAATCCTTTTAAAGCAAAGAAAAGTCACATGATACTTTTTCATCCTGCTGTGAAAGTACAGTGGAGCCTCGGTTTTCGAACGCCTCTCAGTTCGAACAGATCGGAGTCCGACCAAAAATTTTGAGAAATTCTTGCTTCGCTGTTCGGTCAACAAATCGGAGTTCGAACGCCGGTAATGCGTGAATGCGTACGCTAGGGTGCAGATGGCTCTTTTCCTGACCAACTGTTATCGCGTGCGGACGTGCTTCGTTTTGCTTTCGCTTTTAATATAGGTGTACGAAGGGTTTTAGACCCTAATTATGCCTCCGAAGAAAGTCAGTGCAAGCAGCAAAGTTGCCACAGGTGAAAAAAGAAAAGTAGTGCGTACAACTATTGCATTTAAGAAAGAAATAATAGCTCCACCGTCCACCTGCGCCTTCTGCTGACCACCACAAAGGTAAGAAATCCTATTCATAATTCTTTTCTTTATCCTTTTCTTTATTTTTACACGTTCATGTTAGCGCAATCTTTCGTACAGAAGATTACGATAACGCGAACGTACGATTAGCCTGGGTTAGCTTCATGTTTACTTTAAACATCCAGGGTGTTGGAACGGAGCCCCCTTTCCAATGAACCGCTCACCACTTGTTGTGGAGACCCGGGTGCTAAATGACTTGTAAACTACCTGATTTTTTTATTTTTACGCGTTCATGTTAGCGCAATCTTTCGTACAGAAGATTACGATAACGCGAACGTACGATTAGCCTGGGTTGGCTTCATGTTTACGTTAAACATTCGAGGGAAACATTCAGGGTGTTGGGACGGATTAAAACGATTTACATTATCTTTAATGGGAAAAATGATTTCGGTAATCAAACAAATCGGTTTTCGAAAAGGGTTCTGGAACGGATTATGGTCGAGAACCGAGGTTCCACTGTAAATGCGAAAAATTCATGTCGCAGAACAGATAAGGGATTCGGTTTTGTCTCTCTTTTGTTTTAATGGGCGATTTCATCTGTTATTAATGCCACCAATATAATACTTAAGCAGGGGAATTTCGCTGGGGATGTGTTCATTAGCTTGTAGGTTTTAATTTGCCCCACTGCAGTTTTGCACATTATGTAGCGGCATGAATAAAGTGAGGAGACAGTCGTGCCCACTTGTGTGACAGCCTGCCTAACTAGTGGACATAAATAGCATGCGAGGCTAAAGAGAGAGAAACAGAGAAAATGCATTATTAACCTACCTCATTACGGCTCGTGGGTAAGTGCCAGGTTACAAGGGAAAAAGGGGACACAAAGGAAGGAAGTTTTTCCTTTTTCTGAGCGAGACCTAGTAAGAACTCGGATATAAATAATTAATTTTCGAAATACTATGACGCCAACGATGCTACAAAAACACCTCATCACAAACACAAGTAAAAAACACAAAAATAACAAATTTAAGCAAAAGACAAAAGGCAATGTAAGAGAAATTTGGTTTAAATGTGATTTATTCCTATATTCTATACAGTACTCTTATGCAGGGTTGGGTAGGGTTACTTTAACTTGATTACTTTCAATTACTTTTGGATTACTCCAATACCAAACATGCTAATAAAAGACAAAAGAAACTAAATATGAATAAAATTACTGAATTTTGTGCAGTAACGGAATACATGGAACGGCAAAAATGATGTTGGAAAGCTGTTTGGATTTATTTTCATTTTGTTTCTGTCGCATTTGATGTTAGTTTTGCCGGAGATCAAAGAGATCAAAGCCAGGAGAGAAAGCTTACCACGTGTTGTGAGTCATCATTTTATTCATCATCTCATTATCATCTCATTAGCTGCATCGCTTATCCTCAGTAGGGTCGCGGGGGTGCTGGAGCCCATCCCAGCAATCATCGGGCAGTGGGCAGGGGACACCCTGAACTGGTTGCCAGCCAATCGCAGGGCACACGGGGACAGACAACTCACCATTCACACCTAGGGACAATTTGGACCGGCCAATTCACCTGAAATGCATGTCTTTGGAATGTGGGAGGAAACCGGAGTGCCCGGAGGAAACCCACGCATGCACGGGGAGAACATACAAACTCCGCACAGTAAGGCCGGGAGCTGGATTTGAACCCACGCAGGAGGTTCCCACGACCTGAGAACTGTGCCGCACACGCGCTTACCACTGCGCCGCCATGCCCCCATTTTATTCATATTTAGTTAATTTTGTCTTTTATTAGCATATTTGGTATTGGAGTAATCCAAAAGTCATTGAAAGTAATCCAGTTAAAGTAACCCTACCCAACCCTGACTACAAACAATACAGACTGTCCTTTCAACTTTATTATTAATCCTCCTGGAGGCTACAAAGGGCCCCTGGTTCTCGGGTTTAAGACCCCTGATTTAGATGATGGACATAGTAAATCTAAAATAGAATGGAACAGAATAGAATATACCTTTATTGTCATTGTTACAAAATAGGTTAACACATTGTGACAACAAAATAGGGCATGACACTCCAGTTTCACACATTCACAGTGAGGTAAAAAACCCAAGAAGATAAAGGAACAGAGAAGATAAGGTTATAAAACAAGAAGGATAAGGTTATAGTTATAATTTACACAATATTTACACAAGAAATGTCGGCATATAGGATGTTACATACAGTTTGGTATCGTAGGGGTTTGTGCAATATGCATTTGGTGCAAAAATAGTCATCATAGTGCAAAAAAGATTGTGCAAGAAGTAAAAGATTGAACCCTTAGGTTGTATCAACAACCAATAGGGTCTGTTTAAAGATGCAGCGTCTTAACGAGTACCTAGCTTAGCGCATGTTTTAATAACGGGTCACGGAGCCTGTGAATTAATGCAGAGACAAATATGATATCCCCATTCCAGCTATAGAGTAGAACATTGTAGTGTAAGTGCCTGTCCAAAGGTGACCTTCCTCTGAGGGTAGAATGATCCTCATTCGAGCCATTCTACAACTGACAGTGAAATGCTGAACATGTTCCATGTTGTATCGCTCACACGCATAGACTTACAGACATGCAAAGCAGCACATGCATGCAAAAAAGCACATACACCGTTACGGAAAATGTACATGTATATGTTTTTGACGACCTGATTTTGCACAAGACGTATCTAAACAGGGAGCTTTATGTATCTGCTAGATTTTGGGGATTATATCAAAAGAAGCCTCCAGCTGCGGGCTTCTTTGTCAAGTATGATTATCCATTTTCTACGCCGCTTATCCTCACTAGGGTCGTGGGGTAAGTATGATGACTTCCAGCCAAAGCTAATATTACATGATGCACATATTTACTCTTGATTTTTGCTTGCCAACTAAGGAAAACTTCAGAGAATCCTTTAGTTGAGGTGAAATCATATTATTTATGGACGGTGTAGGGATTTTTCCAGCTTTAATTGATTTTGTAAATGGTTAAGGTTGAAACGAATTATTCTTTACTGCAGGGGTGTCAAACTCATTTGAACTCGGGGGCCACACGATAGAGCGAACATTCTGTCGGGGGCCGGAAGAGGAGATTAAAGAGAAAGACAAAGAGAGATAAAGAAATAAGAGGAAGAGGAAGGGAAAAGAAGAGAGAGGGCAGGACAATGAAAGAAAAAGAGAGAGGGAGAGAGCGTGAGAAACAAAAGACATAAAAAGAGAAGTCATGAGAGAGAGGGAAGGAAGTGCCAAGGGTAGGAAGAGAGAAAGGGGAAAGAGAGAAAAGGAAAAAAATGAAGTTAGAGCAAAAGAAGTTGAAAAGACACAGAGAGAAAGAGACAAAGAGCATCAAAGGAACAGAAAAAAAAAGAGAGAGAGAGAGAGAGAGAGCATGAGAAACAAAAGAGATAAAAAGAGAAGTCATGAGAGAGAGGGAAGGAAGTGCCAAGGGTAGGAAGAGAGAAAGAGAAAAGAGAGAAAAGGAAAAAAGGAAGTTAGAGCAAAAAAGTTAAAAAGACTCAGAGAGAAAGAGACAAAGAGCATCAAAGGAAGAGAAAAAGAGAGAGAGAGAGAAAGAGAGAGAGAAACAAAAGACATAAAAAGAGAAGTCGTGAGAGCGGGGAAAGGAAGCGCCAAGGGTAGGAAGAGAGAAAGAGAAAAGAGAGAAAAGGAAAAAAGGAAGTTAGAGCAAAAGAAGTTGAAAAGACACAGAGAGAAAGAGACAAAGAGCATCAAAGGAACAGAAAAAAAAAGAGAGAGAGAGAGAGAGAGAGAGCATGAGAAACAAGAGATAAAAAGAGAAGTCATGAGAGAGAGGGAAGGAAGCGCCAAGGGTAGGAAGAGAGAAAGACAAAAGAGAGAAAAGGAAAAAAGGAAGTTAGAGCAAAAAAAGTTAAAAAGACACACAGAGAGAGAAAGAGACAAAGTGCAACAAAGGAAGAGAAAAAGAGACACAGTGAGTGAAAGAGACGGAGAGTGGGAGAAAAGGGGTGGAAGAGAGAGAGAGAGAGAGAGAGAGAGAGAGAGAGAGAGAGAGAGAGAAAGAAATACAAGTACAGTGTCTTTGTTTGAGGCACCTGGCCTTGGCAACATCAAGTTGACATATTTCAACCTGCAGCTTGTTTGTCTCTTGCGCTTCTCGGAGTGTTGTCTCGCGGGCCGGATTCAATCCCTTAGCGGGCCAGATTTGGCCCGCGGGCCGCCTGTTTGACACCCGTGCTTTACTGCAATTAGTATACGACTATGCCTCTTAGTGTTGCGGGTGCTCCACCACAAATCTTTTTTTTTCCTGAAAAAAATTGATTACGATATTAATTTAAGTTCTTTGAGTTCTGATATGAATTACTAATCCCAAGAAAATGGATTCAATGAACCAGGCCGATTGAAATAGAACAAACCATTTATTAGCTCAGCCAAATAATGATAATGGGGAAAAAAGAGGGGAGGGAGCAGGAGATTATGGGAGTGTTCGACCGCTGAAAGTTACTAGCACAAAAAGAAAGTTTTCCGCTATAATGCTAGTCGATTTGGAGAGATTCCCTTGTACAGACAAAAAAACGCTCATTCCAAAGAGCCAGCAAATATGTTGTTAAATCTGAAACAGTCCACCTACTTGTGCTGCAGATAGATGTGGTCTCGTGCTCCAGATGGTCACAACGTATGGCCCACGTGCTGAACTCCGGGCCGCAGAGCAGGCCTGCACGGCCACGCCATGCGGCCGACGTGCGATGAGTTATTCGGGTAGGTGAAAAAGAGACAGAGTTATCGTTCAGCTCCTTTTTTATATAGACCTTGGACGCCTGACCAGATCATGCCTCTTTGGGCGTGTCCACCAGGATCGGATGACCGCGTTTGAAGTTGCAAAACGGAACGAGCCAAAAAAGTGAGAAATTAGCGTACTGGTCTGTACTTGAGAATGCCCCTCCCATCGACATACAAACGGTGAGAACATTTTCTTAACAAAGCATAGCCTTGGATGTTTTAATTACCGTACTTTCCGCACTATAAGGCGCACCTAAAAGTCTTAATTTTTTTCAAAAGCTGACCATGCGCCTTATAATACAGTGCGTCTTATATATGGATCAACATTAAATCACAAGGTCTCGCAACTTACGCAACAGCCGCCGACTCGATTTTCCCCCGAACGTGGAGTAGTCCGCGGTGTATGCTGGGATTTATATACCGACGTTTCATTGGCTAACCAATGTGTCAATCATCATTTGAATCGATCACTATTGGCTGAAGTTATTCGGAGCCTCGGATTGGCTAGAGCGCCAAAACAAACCCTGCAATTGGCCGAAAAAAATGTGTCAATCATCCGTTGAATCGATCGCTATTGGCTGAAGTTATTCAGAGCCTCGGATTGGCTAGATGGCCAAAACAAACCCTGCAATTGGCCGAGTTTAGCAATGGCGTAGCAAGCTTGCTAAAGTACACCATAAAGAAACATGTTTTATTAGTCTGTATTTGCAAATAATTTACTCTCCTGGATTTACTTCACTCACGGTTGTAAGAAGACCATGATTGCGTATCAGTATTGAACGTGAGAACTCAGGTGAGCTATGCGGCTTTATATTTTCCAGGTATCTTGTTTTAGAACGATCTTGATGTTGCTGTGATGAGTTGAGTGAATTCAACTCAATTCCAAGTGTTTATTGTCATATGCACAGTAAAGTTGCGAGCGAAAAAGAAAATAGAAACTAAGGAATGGTTGGCATTTCTTGAATCCCAAGACTTTAACCTTCCGAATGATATTTGAAATGACGCATTTGAGTGACATCGTACGGACACCGCATCCGCACGTGTCTACGACACGTATTTGCTTCTTTGCAAGCTTTGGGAATGTTAAGGGGGTAATAAGTTGGACTGAACCATCTGACTGTTTTGTCGACGTTCCCATTGTAGCGCCTTATAATCCGATGCGCCTTATCTATGGAAGATACAGGACCAAAAACTATTTTTTGGGGGTGCGCCCTATAACCCGGTGCGCCCTATAGTGCGGAAAATTCGGTACATTCAAAACTTCATGTTATCAGATTTCATTAGGGTACATGGTGACTTAGTAGGACCGGGAACTGTCCAAAAGGGCACACAATCGTTCCGTCCATTCCAAAGTTCTGTGGTTTTTGAAACGAAGAATGTGGTAGTAATTTTTGTGCTGGGCTTATTTGCTCTACAATCGAAATAGTTGAGCAGAAACCCTTGTACTTGTAGCTGCTTTAGGTAGCTGGATTTGATCCCATGACCTCAGAACTGTGCTGCGGATGCGCTGACCGCTCAGCCGCTGTGCGGCTCTATGTCTGGAACAGTCCAACCCTAGATAATTAGTTTACGGTTATGAAACTTTTCCTGCAACTACAGCTGCAACACAAAAGCATCAATAGTAACCTCATAAAGTTAGACTGTTGTTTAGGAAAATAGCCACATTTTACTGACTAAAAATCATGTTTATTTGTGCGTAAAATCCATCTTCATTTATTTCCTCAAAAAGATTTTAATTACTCTGTCGTACCGATTATCCGTGCCTTTTAGTTCCGGCAAAACATTCTTTTTTGTCACATCGTATTTTGGCATGGGTTTTTTCGAAATAGTCAGTTGGTCAAAGTGTTTTCTTAAATTTTTTGTTGCGATACTTCTGTTACCACCCCCTAGCCAATCATAGTTTGGGAAACGGCTGACATTTCGTTACGCCTTCTAGAAGGCTATGATGTCGCCAACTCAAAATTAGATTGGCTAAACCAACAGTGTTATCAACCATTTTCATGCCTAAAGGCCTGCAGAAATGATTGTGAAAGCTTTCAGGTAGATTTATGACACTGACAACAAGTAATGGCTAAAAATTGATCGGTTGAATGCTTAGATATTAAAGCACACATCTGGGAGCAGGGCGACTAGGGGAAAAACAATGAAAGCAATTATTCAAGTATTCATGAACACAGCATGGCAGCACAGTGGTTAGCGCATGTGCGGCACAGTTCTGAGGTCATGAGATCAAACCTTCCTGTGTGGAGTTTGCAGGTTCTCCCCGTGCTTGCGTGGGTTTCCTCCAGTTACTCCGGTTTCCTCCCATAATCCAAAAACATGCATGTGAGGTTAATTGGCCGGTCCAAATTGTCCCCAGGTGTGAACGAGCGAGTGAGTTGTCTGTCTCTGTGTGCCCTACGACTGGCTGGCAACCAGTTCAGGGTGTCCCATGCCCACTGCCCGAAGATACCCGGGATGGGCTCCAGTACCCCCGCGACCCAACTGAGGATAATCGGTACAGATAATGGATGGATGGATATTCATGGACAAAATATACACAATAATACACAATTCAGATATTTTTAGGCCAGCAGAGAAAACTTTGAAGGCCCTGGCGGCCCACCACTGCAAGAACCCTTGACTCAAGGTGCAATCATAATGTGGATTTTATGGAAATTTTGGAGCAGAAATTTTTGTACTAGTGGCTACATTCATTTAGCAAATACAGGCTTAATCACTAGGAATGTTTTTCCAAAAATGGATTTATTCAAACGCTTTCAGAACTACAAAGCAGATAGCAAGGCACTAAAACACGACCAGGGTTGGGTAGGGTTACTTTAACTGGATTACTTTTGGATTACTCCAATACCAAATATGCTAATAAAAGACAAAATAAACTAAATATGAATAAAATGACTCAATTTTGTGCAGGCTTGGAATACATGGAACGACAAAAATGATGTTGGCAAGCTGTTTGGTTTTATTTTCGTTTTGTTTCTGTCGCATTTTATGTCAGTTTTGCCGGAGATCAAAGAGATCAAAGCCAGGAGAGAAAGCTTACCACGTGTTGTGAGTCATCATTTTATTCATATTTATTTATTTGGTCTTTTATTATCATATTTGGTATTGGAGTCATCCAAAAGTCATTGAAAGTAATCCAGTTAAAGTAACCCTACCCAACCCTGATTTTATGTTAGTTTTGCCCGAGATCAAAGAGATCAAAGCCAGGAGAGAAAGCTTACCATGTGTTGTGAGTCATCACTTGATTCCTATTTAGTTTCTTTTGTCTTTTATTAGCATATTTGGTATTGGAGTAATCCAAAAGTCATTGAAAGTAATCAAGTTAAAGTAACCTTACCCAACCCTGATTTTATGTTCGTTTTGCCGGAGATCAAAGAGATCAAAGCCAGGAGAGAAAGCTTACCACGTGATGTGAGTCATCATGTTATTCATATTTAGTTTCTTTTGTCTTTTATTAGCATATTTGGTAACGGAGTAATCCAAAAGTAATTGAAAGTAATCCAGTTAAAGTAACCCTACCCAACCCTGATTTGATGTTAGTTTTGCCGGAGATCAAAGAGATCAAAGCCAGGAGAGAAAGCTTACCGCGTGTTGTGAGTCATCATTTGATTCATATTTAGTTTCTTTTGTCTTTTATTAGCAGATTTGGTATTGGAGTCATCCAAAAGTAATTGAAAGTAATCCAGTTAAAGTAACCCTACCCAACCCTGAACACGACAGTATATAATGAATGGATGCTGTATAATCCCATTTGTTAATGAGGATTCCCTGACACAGAAAAAGTCAATCTGTCAACAAAAAGCCTGGGTAAATAATGGGAAATGAGTCTTTCTGGTTCAAAGACCTCATGACTGACAATTAACATGTTCTTCTTGTCTTGCGCGCGTAATTTAGGCCACGCATATTTCCATTTTGTCTAGAGTCAGTATCCTCTTTTCTTTCGGAGCATACTATTTCTGTGGACAAGGCAGGGACGTTGGTAGCCATTTGGGGGATTAAGGCACTCAAATGGCCGCCTTATGAGCAGTGTTCCCTCTAAGCTGCGCACGTGCGCAACTGCGCACTGCTCGCACATTCTCAGCGCACAAGAAAATCTAGCCAGCGCACAAAAATCAGGGCTCAAAATTACTGATTAAGAAGCGACTTAAGTCAAAGTTACAGTGCATGAAGATAAAAATACACGGGTTCCCCTGACGTTGTGTCCTAAATGCGCTATTTTGATGTCGAGTCAAAGTAGAACGAAGTTGAGTAAAGTCAGTAGAGTTTGTCGAGAACAGGCTTCTTCGGCTCGGCTCACTAAAAGGAACCGGCTCTTTCGGGTCATAACGGCTCTTTGGGTTGTTTTTGCTTCTTTAATCCCAACATGACCAAATATTATGTAAAATTATGCACAAAATGACTTAAAGGAAGGGGGGAATAGAACAAAAAAAAAAAAATACCAAAATGAAAAAGTAGTGAAAAGCTGAGAAAAAAAGAAACAAAAGGAAGAGAAAAAAAGAAGGAAAGTTTTAGAAAAAAAGCCAGAAAAAAAGAAAAGAAAGAAATGTAGGAAAAAAGTAAATAGAGAACAAAAAGAAAAAAGTAACAGCTCGGAAAAAATAAACACAATGAGATTTATTTTAAAGGAATTAAAAAAAAATAGAAAAAAAACACGGAAAAAAAAAGAAAAAGTTTGTGTTGCATTCAAATAATTTCCAATTATATAAAGTGAATCTTGTTCCCAACATTGTACTTCCACAAAAAAATGTGATTAAGTACAATTCTGTATCTTACAACCGACTCAATAAGCCCCCAAAAATGTTAATATTATGTGACAAAATATATCAGGAAATAAAAAGAAATGGATATCTTGGGAAAGAATTGTAAGAACAAACGACGTTTGTAGGCCGTACAACCTTTGCAATAGTACATGAGTCAATTCATTCAAAAGAGAAAAATCATTTTGCATTGCTGGAAACTCAGCAAAATGTAACTTGATGTCAAGTTTTGGACATGTTTGATCATGAATCATCTTGCCACACTTGGGATTGCTGTTGCTCAGTGTTGTTTCAAGCGTTGCTCACCGACATTGTGTGAACGCTCAGACCCGGGGAAAATTACAGGGAACATTGCTTATGAGCCCACCAAAATCATTTGAACCAAGGAGAGTGCGCCCTTTAAAACAGTGCACCAAATGGGTGTGGAAAGATTCTCGTTGGCTGCCACAGTGTCTTGTTTGGCCAGTGTTAGTGCCGTATTTGCTGAGTTCTTTGGTTTATTTCCTGCCAGCTTCGCATTTATCGCCATAGCCGTTGCTGCTTTCCGTTGTGGGGTCTCGGTTAGCCTGGCTGCTCATTTTTTGACCACCTAGCCTGTTGGCGTTAGCGCCGGTTTTGCCGTGTCTCTTGGTTTGTTTATTTGCAGCCTAGTCATCCTGGAAAGGGGATGACCTCATGTGCAGTCCCTTCTCAAGGTTTCTTCATTTTCCTCATGTTGAGGTTTTTGAGTTTTTCCTTACCCTCTTGTAGGTTTTAGATCAGGGGATAGTGTTATAATAGTCTGTAATTTGCAATAATCTGTGGTCTGTGCAGCCCTTTGAGACTCTTTTTGATTAAGGGGCTATACAAATAAACATGATTTGACTTGACTGAGGTTTTTGAGTTTTCCCTTGTCCTCATGTAGGTTTTAGATCAGGGGATGGTGTTATAATCGTCTGTAGTTTGCAATAATCTGTGCTGCCCTTTGAGACTCCTTGTGACTAAGGGCGTCACAAATAAACATGACTTGACCTGCAACACAACACCTAGACGTTCTCCACAAAAACTACCAAAACTCTGCTTAAAATACTTGTAACCTCTTTGACTAATAACCTCATAAAAAATATGAGTACTGGCTCAGTAGCATATTGGTGTTCCTCCGATGACGTCACAGCTCAAAACAGCAAAGACATTCTGTCTTTAAAATGCATTATCTCAGAAAATAATTGGATTATACGGATGATAGAGTAGATTTTATGCAAAGAACATGTAGTATGTTCTCACATTTTGCATGTTTAAGAATTTGGAAATACATTTTATCGGAAAAATGCATACACAAGTAACCAAGAACACACACACTCACACACACAAATTTGTCAATTATGGGTACCATCCGGTAAACATCACAAAACGGCAAATCAATCAAGTCAAACGAGTTGGCCGCGGTAGCCTCTATCTCGGGTCGGTTATGGTTTTTTTCTTTGCAAACGAAGCGAGTGGTTTGATGCTACTGTGCGCATGCGTCTGCCGCCTGGGGATTTCCCATCATGCATCATTCCGACAGTCATAAAGCAGAGCTGTAGGCCTACATTACAACATAGTTTTGAATTTTCTTTCGATACGATCATCGAGTCGCAATGGCGGAACCTGAATTAAAACGCTCTAAGTCATTCTGATCTGAAAACAACAGGCGGGGTTCTCATCTCATCTCATCTCATCAGCTGCACCGCTTATCCTCAGTAGGGACGCTGGGGTGCTGGAGCCCATCCCAGCAATCATCGGGCAGTGGGCAGGGGACACCCTGAACTGGTTGCCAGCCAATCGCAGGGCACACGGGGACAGACAACTCACTCGCTCATTCACACCTAGGGACAATTTGGACCGGCCAATTCACCTGAAATGCATGTCTTTGGAATGTGGGAGGAAACCCACGCAAGCACGGGGAGAACATACAAACTCCGCACAGGAAGTCTGGAGCTGGATTTGAACCCACGCAGGAGGTTCCCATGACATGAACTGTGCCGCACATGTTTTCTGCGCCGCCGTGCTGCCCAACAGGCGGGTTGAGTAAATTTGAAATACATTTGGTCTTAAAAAACATCGGATTTTCTGTGGTAGTTGTGTAGTGAAAGGAAGTCCGTCTCTTTTTAGAGAATCGGCTTTTTCGGCTCAACTCATTCAAGAGAGCCGGCTCTCAAACGGCTCACTTGCTTTGATGCATTATATTACGAATGATTATGTTGTATAAAGAAGTTGAGAAAAAAAGGAAGTATAAAAGGAGAAAATGAAAAAGACAGGTTTGTGGTGATCCCTTTAATCAATATATTACCAACAATAATTTAATGCAGAAAATGAATTCGTAATTTGAATATATTTTGGTCCCTACTTCATTCTAGAGCACGGGTTGATAAACTAATTTTAACTCGGGGGCCCCAAGATAGAACAAACATTCTCTCTGGGCCGGACTAATGAGGAAGGAAGAATGAAAAGGAGAGATGGACAGAAAGAAAGAAGGAAAGAAAGAAATAAAAAAAGAAAGAAAGAAAGAAGGAAAAAAAGAAAGAAAGAAAGAAAGAAAGAGAAAGAAAGAAACTAGTAGATTGAGGAGAAACAAAAAAGAGAGGGAAAGACATACGAGAAAGAGAGAAAAAGAGACAGGCTGGGACATAGAAAGAGAGAAAGGGAGAAAGAAAGAGAGAGATAAAAGAGAGCAAGCGAGAGAGAATGTAAGAAACAAAAGAGATAAAAAGAGAAATAGTGAGAAGAGAGAGAAAAAGAAATGCAAACAGAAATAGAAAGAGAGAAGGAGAGAAAGAGAGAAGGGGAGAAAGAGGAGGGGGTGCAAGAGAGAGAGAGAGAGAGAAAAGACAGAGAAAAGGAAAAAAGCAAGCGAGAGCAAAAGAAGGTAAAAAGACACAGATGGAAAAAAAAGACAAAGAGGAACAAAGAAAGAAAAAGATAGACAGAGCGAGTGAAAGAGAGGGAGATAAAAAGTGAGTCTTTCCCTCTCTCTTTTCCTCTATTTTTCTCTCATTCTCTGTCTCTCTCTTTGTTTCTCTTTGTCTCTTTCTCTCTGTCTGTGTCTTTTTACCTTCTTTTGCTCTCTCTTCCTTTTTTCCTTTTCTCTCTCTTTTCACTCTCTCTCCTGCTTTCCCCTTCTCTATTTCTCTACTTCTCTTTTCTATCCTCTCTTTCTCTCTTTCTATTTCTCTTTGGTTTTCTTTCTTTCTCTCTCTTTCTTTCCCTCTCTAACTATTTCTCTTCTGTTTCTACTGTTCTCTCTCTCTTTTCTCTCTCTCTCTCTCTCTCTCTCTCTCTCTCTCTCTCTCTCTCTCTCTCTCTCTCTCTCTCTTCTCCCTTTCTCTTTCTTTGTCCCACCCTCTCTTTTTGTCTCTCCCTCTCTTTCTCTTATTTCTCTCTCTCTCTAATCTACTATTCCGGAACATTTCTCTCTCTTTTGTCTCTCTCTCCTGCTTTCCCCTTCTCTATTTCTCTACCTCTCATTCTATCCTCTCTTTGCTTTTCTTTCTTTCTCCAGAAAGAGAGATAGAAAGTGAGAGAAAAAAAGGGAGGAAGAGAGAGCGAGAGAAAAAAATAAATACAAGTACAGCGATTGTTTGAGGCACCTGGCTTCGGCAACATCAAGTGGACATATTTCAACCGGCAGCTCGTTTTTCTCTTGTGCTTTCCTGAACCCGCTGAGGGATTGGCCTGACTGTTTAACACCCGTGTTCTAGCGTGTCTTTCTCCAACTCCTCTGGATCCGGCTCCATTTTTTCCCCTTCACAGCAGACTTCCAGGTGAGGCTCAAATGACAAGCATTCCTGGAGAAGGCCTCGCCCTTTTCCTAACAGGAAATGAACCAAGAAAGGCAAGTGCAAACGGCTCATGACATTTTTGCTTCCAAAGATCTTCCATAATGTTCTCGATCCCTTGATGGAGTCTCGAACCAAAACCGGAGAGGTTTACCTTCAACCTCGCAAAGCTGGCAAGGTAAGGAAAGAGTCGTATGGATATACTATGCTCAGGGTTGGGTAGGGTTACTGGATTACTCGCAATTACTTTAGGATTACTCCAATACCAAATCTGCTAATAAAAGACAAAAGAAACTAAATAGGATGAAAATGATGACTCACAACACGTGGTAAGCTTTCTCTCCTGGCTTTGATCTCTTTGATCTCCGGCAAAACTAACATAAAATCAGGGTTGGGTAGGGTTACTTTAACTGGATTACTTTCAATTACTTTTGGATGACTCCCATACCAAATATGCTAATAACAGACAAAAGAAAATAAATATGAATCAAATAATGACTCACAACACACGGTAAGCTTTCTCTCCTGGCTTTGACCTCTGGCAAAACGAACATAAAATGCGACAGAAACAAAATGAAAATAAATCCAAACAGCTTGCCAACATCATTTTTGCCGTTCTATCTATCTATCTATCTATCTATCTATCTATTTCTATCGATCTATCCATCTATATCTATCTTTATCTATCTATCCATCTATATAGACAGCTATCTATCTATCTATCTATCTATCTATCTATCTATCTATAGCTATCTTTATCTATCTATCTATCTATATATCCACCCATCTATCTATCTATCTATCTATCTATCTATCTATCTATCTATCTATCTATCTATCTATCTATCTATCTATCTATCTATCTATCTATCTATCCATCTATAGCTATCTTTATCTATCTATCTATCTATTTCTATCGATCTATCCATCTATATCTATCTTTATCTATCTATCCATCTATATCTATCTTTATCTATCTATCCATCTATATAGACAGCTATCTATCTATCTATCTATCTATCTATCTATCTCACTTTCCTCTTCTCTCTTTCTGTCCTTCTCTCTCTCTCCTTCTCTTTTCTTTCCTCTCTTTCTCTCTTTCTATTTCTCTTTGGATTTCTTTCTTTCTCTATCTTCCTTTCCCCCTCTCTCACTATTTCTCTTTTTATCTCTTGTTTCTACTGTTTTCTCTCTCTCTTTCTCTTGCTCTTTTGTTCTCTCTCTCTCTCTTTCACTCTCTATTTCTTTGTTTCTCTCTGTGTCTTTTTACCTTTTTTTGCTCTCTCTTCTTTATTTTTCTCTTTCTCTGGTGCTTTGCCCTTTTATCCTTCCACTCTTCTCTTTTTCTATCCTCTTTTTCTCCCCTTTTTTCTCACTCGCTGTCTCTCTCTCTTTCACTCTCTATTTTTTTGTTTCTCCTTGTATCTTTCTCTCTGTCTTTTTACCTTCTTTTGCTCTCTCTTTTTTTCTCTCCCTCTTGCTTCCCCTTTTATCTTTCTACTCTTCTCTCTTTCTATCCTCTTTTCCTCCTTTTTCTCTCAATCTGTCTCTCTCTCTCTCTCATTCACTCTCGATTTCTTTGTTTCTATATGTCTCTTTCTTTCTCTATGTCTTTTTACCTTCTTTCGCTCTTTCTTCTTTTTTTCTCTCTCTTGCTTTCCCATTTTATCTTTCTACTCTTCTCTCTTTCTATCCTCTTTTCTCTCCTTCCCTCTTTCGATTTCTCTTTGGATTGCCTCCACAAAGACGCTTTACTTGTATTTCTCTCTCTCCCTCTCTATTTTCCTCCATTTTTCTCTCATTCTCTCTCTCTCTCTCTCTCTCTCTTTTTGTTTCTCTTTGTCTCTTTCTCTCTGTCTGTGTCTTTTTACCTCCTTTTGCTCTCTCTTCCTTTTTTCCTTTTCTCTCTCTCTCCTGCTTTCCCCTTCTCTATTTCTCTACTTCTCTTTTCTATCCTCTGTTTCTCTCTTTTTATTTCTCTATGGTTTTCTTTCTCTCTCTTTCTTTCCCTCTCTATTTCTCTTTTGTTTCTACTGTTCTCTCTCTCTTTTCTCTCTCTCTCTCTCTCTCTTTCTCCCTTTTTCTTTCTTTGTCCCACCCTCTCTCTTTGTATCTCCCTCTCTTTCTCTTTTTTTTCTCTCTCTCTAATCTACTATTTCGGAACGTTTTTTTCCATCGTGTGGCCCCTCGAGTTATCACAAGTTTGACACCCCTGGTTTAAACTATCCGGCCTCAGGTGTTATTGAAACTTAATTTCACAAAACAATTATTTGTACCTGAACATTCCTTGTTTACCCTTTTTTTTGTAGGTTGTTTCAGTTTAAATGGATTGCTTTATCGAGACGATCTTACCGAAAGTAATGGATTATGTGCTGTGTCACTGCATAGTACAAGCAGGAACATGTTGAGACATAACCGGTTCCTGTCATGGAAACAACTCGATAGCACAGGGGCCACCTACTTTTATCAAACAGCTACTTAATGCAACTGAATGGCGCAAAAGGGATACTATATTGAGAAGTATTTCTTCAATAAACCCAAAAAAGGAGACCTGTGTGTGTTGGATAGATCTAGTGTTCTCGTCATTATTACCCGATTACCGTATTTTCCGCACTATAAGTCGCACCGGGTGATAGGGCGCACCCCCAAAAAATAGTTTTTGGTCCTATGTTTTCCATACATAAGGCGCACTGTATTATAAGGCGCATGGTCAGCTTTTGAAAAAAATAAAGGCTTTTAGGTGTGCCTTATAGTGCGGAAAATGCGGTACTTTTTTTTCACAAAGATTTACCGCACTCCAAACTTTTCGCCAGGCAGATCCGCCATTGTTGTTTTAGTCTCGCGGTTCGAGTTTTCGTCTGCACGACGATCTCGGCAAACGAGATTGTCATTGTTGTAGTGCTTGTCGTCGAGCGAAGGTGAAAATCAACACAAAATTGGTCATTTCTTCAGTATCAGTAATAAGTCGAAACATAATGCAAAAAGTGATAACAACGGCGATAATTCCGGGTTGAAAAAACTGCGGAGAAATTCTTCGGAAGATCGCGAAGGCAAGGAAAACACGTGCGTTGAAGCGAACGATTCGACGAATGATAATAGACAAAAGAATACTCTTAGCAAGAAAAGGACTTTTCTGCCAAAATGGACTCAATTATATTCCTGGTGACGCTATGAGGAGGATGATAACGGATTGGACCTTGAAAAGGCATTACAACGGCAGGACATCAAACCATGAAGAATATATGAACTGAAAAATCTGAAATGATTACTTGCTTTGTATTACCGATTAACTGTGAAGATTAAAACTGCATGAATACATAGACTAATATTTCAGCAATATTATTTTGTATAATGTACAATATTGTGAACTAAAAAATTTGAAATGATAACTGATTTGTATTACCAATAAACTGTGATGATTAAAACTGAATGAATATATAGATTTATATTATATATTTGTTGCCGATTTACAATTTTTTGCGCGGGCAGGAGTACTGTTTTTATGAGTGTATAACGCGCACGATATTTAATCTTATTATCAAACTATTTTTACTCATGGTACCAAATACGAATGTTAGAGAACGGAGAAAAAAACTGAGTCGGCCTGAAAGATAAAAATAACCGCAAAAAAGGGTTTCTAATGAGGAATCGGACTCAGGAGGACAGGAAATAAATATATTGTACATTTTATGTTGGTACAGACGCGGCCCCTACTTATAAACGTGCTATATTTTGTATTTTTAAAGTTTTTAAAAGTATGTTTAAGGTTTGTATTGTTTTGTACTAAAAAATGAACATTCCATAAAATAATATTCTCTATAAAGACAAATAAAGTTGAGTTTGACTTACTTTCGGAAGATGGGCTTCAAGAGTTAG
Organism: Urocampus carinirostris; assembly: GCF_059441175.1. NCBI lineage: Eukaryota > Metazoa > Chordata > Actinopteri > Syngnathiformes > Syngnathidae > Urocampus > Urocampus carinirostris. Next base: position 12,913,234 of record NC_142356.1, read on the forward strand.
GCGACTTCCTCCTCTGTGGTAAAAAGTGGACAAAAAAAAGCAATCCGACCATTTTTTCAACCGCATCAAGCTTTCTTATTCCACTTTCATTTCAAAAGAAACACCAACTATATTGAATGGATACACGAGATATTAAACAATGAAAATGTCTAAGTTCATGGAGACAGTATAGAATGTTTACGCACGAACCAGGAAGAGGAAGTCGGATTTCTTCTTCAGGTGGATGCTGGGAGAGCTCTCACAGCGCCACACGCCGGTAGTGGCAGAAAGAAGTACTACAAAACTGTCCTGTACTCGGAAAAAGGTGCACATAGGATATTTTTCGACATTCCGAAACAAATGATCATCAGTCGAATGGTCATTAGTAGGGGAGCGTCTGTATATTTAATCTTGAGATCAAACTATTTTTATTCATGGTACCAGACATTAATGTTAGGGAATGGAGAAAACAGTCGTCCTGAAAGATATAGATAACCGCCAAAAAGGGCATTCAATGATGAATCGGACTCTGAAGGACAGGAAATAAATACATTGTACACTTTATGATGGTACTGTGTTCGTAGTAGTCAATAAATATTTGAAAAGTAGAAAAAAAGAAAAGTATTCCACGTTTGTCACTATGAGATAAAAAAAGACAAAGTACTATACCGTTTTCTGACCTTTTCAAGCCCTGACCTATTTCAATGTTGTTACTATTTTATAACAAAGTTTTAATTATATAGAAAAATGAAAGTAATTATTGATTACGAGTGGTTAAAATAAGCTCGGTAAACACTGTGCCAGTTGGAAATGACCAGGAACGGAGATAGGACCCAATAGCGTTCGTTTTACTCATTTTTTATTAAGAAAGAGAGCAGGGCTTGCTTCTTCGATCCGATGATCGTCGGTAGTTGATGGCAGGAACGTGGAAGTGGCAGGAAACAGGACAAAACAGGTCGATGGCCGGGACGGGGGAGCAAAACAGAAAAGGGTCCAGAAAAAGGTCGGCAACAGGTATCAGGCAGGAAACAGGGCAAAACAAGTCGATGGCCGGGACGGAGGAACAAAAGCAGAAACGGGTCCAGAAAAAGGTCGGCAACAGGTATCAGGGCAGGAAACAGGGCAAAACAGGTCGATGGCCGGGACGGAGGAGCAAAAGCAGAAACGGGTCTAGAAAAAGGTCGGCAACAGGTATCAGGCAGAAAACAGGGCAAAACAGGTCGATGGCCGGGACGGGGGAGCAAAACAGAAACAGGTCCAGAAAAGAGGTCGGCAACAGGTATCAGGCAGGAAACAGGGCAAAACAGGTCGATGGCCGGGACGGGGGAGCAAAAGCAGAAAAGGGTCCAGAAAAGAGGTCGGCAACAGGTATCAGGCAGGAAACAGGGCAAAACAGGTCGATAGCCGGGACGGAGGAGCAAAAGCAGAAACCGGTCCAGAAAAAGGTTGGCAACAGGTATCAGGCAGAAAACAGGGCAAAACAGGTCGATGGCCGGGACGGGGGAGCAAAACAAACGGGTCCAGAAAAAAGGTCGGCAACAGGTATCAGGCAGGAAACAGGGCAAAACAGGTCGATGGCAGGGACGGGGGAACAAAACAGAAACGGGTCCAGAAAAAGGTCGGCAACAGGTATCAGGCAGGAAACAGGGCAAAACAGGTCGATAGCCGGGACGGAGGAGCAAAAGCAGAAACCGGTCCAGAAAAAGGTTGGCAACAGGTATCAGGCAGAAAACAGGGCAAAACAGGTCGATGGCCGGGACGGGGGAGCAAAACAAACGGGTCCAGAAAAAAGGTCGGCAACAGGTATCAGGCAGGAAA